>NC_135748.1:43830000-44135000 GCF_041903045.1 Epinephelus lanceolatus | reverse complement strand
ACACCGCTGCTGCATAGAGAACAGTCCCTAACTCGAGCGGTCCCCCAGCACACACTGGAACAGCCTCTCAGTTCCCGCTCAACCAGTGGTTCCGCTGTTCCCGACAGGACGTGAACGCAGCCTGTGGCCGGGGCGGGTAGGCGCTAACCGAGCAGTATGGCGGACGATGGAGACAGTTCGAGCGGACCAGTAGACACCAGCGGCGGCCATGGTTCAGCGGACGAGTCGGACGGGCTCGGGCTCGGCGGGATGCTGCTGAACGTCAGCATTGTGGTGGCGGTGGTGGCGGTGTGTGTCGCGGTGTACCGGCGGTGGGGCAGGCGGCTCGTCTCCGACGCGGCCCTGGGCGACGAGGCCTCGGCGCTGCCTAAGATGAGGAGACGGGACTTCACTCTGGAGCAGCTGCGGGAGTACGACGGGCTCCAGAACCCGCGCATCCTCATGGCCGTCAACATGAAGGTCTTCGACGTCACCAGCGGGAAGAAGTTTTACGGTAAAGGTGAGTGTGGGGACCGGAAGGAGGCTGGAGGGACGGCCGGGACAGTTAGCTTCAGGTGCCCGCTCACGGTGAGCTGTCCCGGACACTACGTTTGGGCGCAATCGGCTGTGCTTTGCTTTGCTTAGCTTAGCTTAGCTTAGCTTAGCTTAGCTCGGTGGGCTTTGTCTGTGTTATTGAATGGGATGCTAGCCGTTAGCTCGGTAGCTCAGCTGTTTCTCGGGTGGTGACTGATGTGACGGAGCTTTAACACGTCTCGACTTTATCTTTGTTAACATTAAACATTTAAAACTTTATTTAGTTTAAAGTTACTGAGGCTGGAGATCAGGAGCAGCTAGCCTGCTAACGTTAGACTGTTAGCTTGTTGACGTGCACAGGAGACAGTGCACCGTCTGCTGTCTGTCTGTCTGTCTGTCTGTAGCCTGTTTACACCGATGCATGAAGAACTTTGCACCAACATTTAAACCTTAAACTGTTTTAATCTGACTTTAAGTCACACTGACTCCGGTGTGACGGAGCACCAACTGTTCTGCTGCGCTACGTCAAAGTTTATTTATAGACGTGTTTATTGATTTCACAGAAAGAAACAATACAGCAAATAAACAACAACAAAACAACCCAGCCTCATGCAGCTAAAACAAAATCTGCTGCAAACATGAAGCTAACATGTCCATAAATGAAACTGAAGCACCTCATTAGGGACTGTTCTCTACTTATCAGTGTGAACACATGACCCTCCCTCAGTGACAGCAGATGAACACATGACCCTCCCTCAGTGACAGCAGATGAACACATGACCCTCCCTCAGTGACAGCAGATGAACACATGATCCTCCCTCAGTGACAGCAGATGAACACATGACCCTTCCTCAGTGACTGCAGATGAACACATGACCCTCCCTCAGTGACAGCAGATGAACACATGACCCTCCCTCAGTGACTGCAGATGAACACATGACCCTCCCTCAGTGACTGCAGATGAACACATGACCCTCCCTCAGTGACAGCAGATGAACACATGACCCTCCCTCAGTGACAGCAGATGAACACATGACCCTTCCTCAGTGACTGCAGATGAACACATGACCCTCCCTCAGTGACAGCAGATGAACACATGACCCTCCCTCAGTGACAGCAGATGAACACATGACCCTCCCTCAGTGACTGCAGATGAATACATGACCCTGCTCCATTGATCACTTGATAGAGTTCATAAAAGTTTTTTCTCTTGTCGTACAAACGTTTTGGGAAAGATGTAGCCAGATGTATTACCTGTTTTAGATACGTGGCTGTCTGTCCGTCTGTCCGTCCGTCCGTAGCACGAGTCATGTGCGCCACTTCACCACCGACCCGTGCGTAAAAGCGCAAACAGTCCCTCAGCAGGCAGGGAGGGAGCAGCCCTCGCGAGCTGCTCCCTCCCTGCCTGCAGGGCTGTCCCTTCTTGGGGCAATGAATGAGGAAATAATTGCCTCGGCGTTTAATACGCAAAATGGGGTCAAACCCCCGGCGGCTATTAGGTGCCCAGCGGCTATATGCCACTGGGCGACTATTTGGAAATGTAGGGTATGTGACAATAATCATAGGTGTATAATAACAGCAGAAGTGTGACTAATGATAACAGCAAGCAGCAGGAGGCATCTAGCAGGACCACAGCAGCTCTTGTAGGCTGAAATCAAGACGATCACATTAACCAGTGCGCAATCATCAGACTTGACAATTATCACGGGAAAACAATCTTTATTATATCGAGATAACGAGATAATTAATTCTTATCACGGGAAAACAATCTTTGTTATATCGAGGTAATGAAATAATAAGTCATTATCACGAGATAACAGTGCACAAAAAAAAAAAAATACATGGCCGTTCTCGTATTCCGTACTGGACAGCTATGTTGTCTATGTAATAATATGTCGGTTATTCCCAGGTATTGAATCAAATGTGTTTTAAGACATTTTTGCTTAGTTCACCTTATTGTCTGTTTGTCTCATCGTGTTTCATGGACACGGCAATGTGAATAGCGCTGTTTCAGCTCATTTCTGCTCACTTTTGAGGACTTCTGGGTCTGTTTTCCTCTGCTGAATGAAACCATGGCGACACGAAATACGGGTACCTTATTGGTGTAGCGTGATCACATGACGGCCGTGACACCACTCGTGTACCAAATCTCATTACGCTCTGACGGAACAAGTGCCGAATTACGACCCCGATCACAGGACTCTTGCGGGGTTATGAGCTACAAACTCCTGCTGATTAGCTGAACATGTATCGATCTTTTTTATGAAGTAAAGATCGTGTAGTCCCCAGATGTCGGAGCGGAAATCAGTTTCTGTGAGACTTTTTCTGATTCACCTTACGGCCTAAAATGAAAGATTAGATTATAATATTGATAGTGTGTGACAGGCCAATGATGACGGGTGAAATAACTGGTCTCATTTCTCCACATTGATCTGTTACAGTTCAGTTTGAGCTCCGTCACGTTACAGAAGTTTTTATGATCCAGATATTTGAGGATGATTTCTGATCTGATGGACGAGACGCTCTGTAAAACATATTGATCACTGTGTGTAGATGAGGTCAGTGATGGGGAGGTATCGCAGTATTGTATGTGGGAAAATTGAAACGATAGACAGAGGCCAAGTATTGATCTTGTACATTTTTATAAATGATTAATATTGCTAATACAAAGTAAACCTGTGGTAGTTTACTAGAATAATAAAATCAGTCCAGGAGATAAATTCTGCTTCAATAAAATAAAAAGTATAAGTAAGAAACTTTGTCTATAAAATATAATCTTAATAAATGAAACAGAAAACAGACAAAATTTACTGTTAAATACAGTAAAAAAATCACAATATAATCCAGATTATCTTATTTCAGTTCTCAGCACGTCAGAAAACATTTAAAATCACAGCAAAAATGTATCGTGATGAAATCGTATGGTCACTGTTGGGATCATATATTGGTCATATATTGAGATTGTATGTTCTGTATGGTGCTGCTGTGGTGATTCACTGGGTCAGGTATCGATTGAATTTTATTGATTCTGAATCTTATTATGATTCTGCTGCGATCGATTCTTTTGATATTAATATGATTTTAAAAAAAAAAGGTGACATGTAGTAGGGATGTAACGATACCAGAAACTCACGATACGATATATCACGATATTTATACAAGGGGAAAAAAAGAGAAAATCTATTGTTAAAAATAGCTATTTTATTCAAAAATAGTGCATGTACAGCATGTTATTTATAACTTGGAAGCGTATCATAAACAAATCAACACACAGTTGAACATGTGCTTTCATTTCCCCCCCTATTACTGCTAGGCAGGCAGACATTAAAGTGCCATAACAAAGTCATGTCAATTAAAACTACAGTGACAGAATATGAAAATGGAAACATTCAGTATTTTTTAACCTACTCTGAACAAAAGTAGTGTTGTACTATTACTAGAAAGTCATCTGAATGACATCAAATTATGAGGATAGAGTAGTCTTAATATTCATCAAATATACAGAATTTAGAACAATCAGACCCTGCAACAACAACAAAATTAACAAATTAGAAATAATGTAAACTCAATAACACACAATCCCTCACTCACAGAGACACAGAGAGACACACAGGGAGAGAGCGAGAGAGAGAACGAGAGCGAGAGAGAGAGAGAGGTGGGTAGAGATGTGTGTAAAAGAAAACCAAAATAAATAAAAGTCCAGCCATTTCCCTGGAAGTCATAGAAAAACTCAAAAACACACATTCACTCAGTTTGTTCACGCCAGGTTGACAATCTTGACATCAAGGAGACACTAACACTTTCTCAGGACAGGAGATGAAGAGAGGAAAGCCCTGGTCCTGCGCTTTCATGTGATATGCGTGGCATTTCTGTGCAACCCTGCATTCGCAAGTAATCCATCCAAAAGTAATGTGTGTGCAAAGCCGTATGAAAGCTTTGTTATACATTATTTTAGTGTAAATTTATCATTTTTTTTCACTGTGAAAACATTGGACTACCGACAAGTGCTTGGTCTTGTCGGAAAGGCTTCTCGCTATGACGCATGGTCGTGGAGAAAATCCACAGAGAAAAACAATCAATCTCCTTACTTTTATTTGCTGTTTCCTCCGGTCACGCATGGGTCAGAGTCGGAGGCTGAGCTGCACGAGTCTGCTCTCACCTGCGTGTGCAGTTGCATGCAAAGGATTATGGGGAATGTAGTCACACATATTACCGGCTCTGTAGGAGAACGCAGCTATATAACTACCGTGGCATTCCCACGACGGTATCAAGAATTTATTTTATCGCGACACCGCGAAATTCAACATATCGTTACATGCCTAACATGTAGAGATGATATTAATGATGACTGTCACTGAAATAATTTCCTTCTTTTAGTTTCACTTAAAGAAACAACTCAGTTCATATTAATATATTAATGTCGTCTTATTTTAGCTTTGTTTATTTCTGTACTCTGGAGTGTGTGTGTGTGTGTGTGTGTGTGTTTGTTCCTTATTTGTTGCTTATTTTGTCACTTCCTGTCTCAGTCTGTGTGATGTGAAGAGAGGAGCTCACAGATACAAACATTAAACTCAGATATTAGGTTTTATAATGTAGAATAACAAACATCTGGAGCACAGGATACTGCAGACATGTAGTACAGGACGTTAAACACACGGTCTTTGAATGCAGCACACGTCGTCCTCCCTCCTGCCTCGTCCTGAACAAACTGAGAGTTAACTGAGAGCAGAGCGACACATACAAAGATCATGTTTCTTTACTTGAGTCTTTATACGTCTGTTTTTCTTTCTGTCGCTCCACATTCTGTCTGGCCTGTCTGACTCCCTCATCAACTCTGTAATAAACTATAATTATTCAGCCAACATTCCCCACGCGCTCACGTGTCACTGCTGCTATCTGACACCGCCTGAATCCACTCGGCTCACGCACCCTGACGCACATGTTTACAGTAGAGACTCGACAGGAGCTGATTGGACCGTGGAGTTTATCACGGTGGACTTCAGGCTGGGATGGCGTGTCCATCAGTCCACATGTGGGCGGGACAGGAAACTGATTTCTGACTCTGCTGATTGTGGATTCAGTTTAGTTTAAATATCAAACAGAAAGTTTGTTTTCAGGTTGTTTCTGGTGTTTGGGCCGTGAACGCACCACGAGCACCGCTCTTTAGGTTTTACACCCAGAGATTAATAAAAATTAGCGTGAGCTGCAGAACAGGTCGGACAGGTGTGTATCTGCAGCTCAGTTACAGCTCACACCTTTTTATTTAAAACAAGAAATGGAAAAGAAAAAGTCAAACACATGATGAAACGTTCACATGAATTAACTGTGAAGATGCAGCTGCAGCAGGCGGCCGAGCACCGTCCCTGTTTTATGATCCTGTTTAAATTGTTCTCAAATAAAAACAGTCACAATGGTCTTTTTCTGCACCATCATGTTGTCTGCGTGCAGTGATGTCACAGCGTTGCGCTACAGGCGGTCCTAAAGACGGTGACGAGATGTGGCGGCAGCAGATGAGCAGGTCGATAGGAACGTCTGTAGAATATATTTTATTTATGACACAGTTTTAATACTTTAATGAGTTATTCTGGTTTATTGTCTTCTGAAACCTTTGAGCTCAGCTTTGAAGATCCTCCAGGAAGTGACATCACAATAATCAGAAACACCAGCACATGTAGTGACGGCCGTCTCCACAGCAGAGCTCAAAGGGTTAAAACATCTGAAACAAACAATGACCTTTCACAGCGGCCCGACCCGACACGATCAAACAGTACTCAGGACGTATTTCAGATGAAACCCAGCGCCGCAGGTCGCTCAGATATCAGGAGGACAGTAAATTACCCAGAGTTCCCATCGTCAGCTTAGGAGGTCCATGCTCACTCAGGTCTGACACAGATGTGACAGGTTTGTTCTGCAGCGGTGAGTCGTGGCGTTTAAATAAACAACCTGAATGTGATAAGTATGAGCGAGTGAGATATCAGCATGTGTGTCGGTGAGGCGTGACGTGACATGGCGTCTGATCTGGGGTTATGTAAGGTCAGAGAACAGAATCTAATCTGTGAGCTGATAGGACGTCTCTGCACTGTGCAGTTTATTTTCTTGTGTTGCAAAATGAGACGAAGAAAAGCTGCAGAGTTTCACATGCTGGTCAGATGATGATGATGATGATGAAGAGAAAACATCAGGAAGGCTCGGGGCGCTGTGTGAGACTGTAGTTCACAGGCTGACAGTCACATGTGTCTCCAGTCTGAAGGGTTAAATATCAATCTGATAAGACACAGACGTCCTCTTTGTCCTCTGTCTCCGTCCCACCTCAGAGATCAGTAATTGGAGGAGGTTAACTAGACACACATCTGTATGTGGAGGTTAACTAGACACATATCTGTATGTGGAGGTTAACGGGACACATATCTGTATATGGAGGTTAACGGGACACACATCTGCATATGGAGGTTAACGGGACACATATCTGTATATGGAGGTTAACTAGACACCTATCTGTATATGGAGGTTAACGGGACACACATCTGTATATGGAGGTTAACGGGACACACATCTGTATATGGAGGTTAACTAGACACATATCTGTATATGGAGGTTAACGGGACACACATCTGTATATGGAGGTTAACGGGACACGTCTGTATATGGAGGTTAACGGGACACATATCTATATGGAGGTTAACAGGACACGTCTGTATATGGAGGTTAACGGGACACACATCTGTAAATGGAGGTCAACTGGACATATATCTATATGGAGGTTAACGGGACACATATCTGTAAATAGAGGTTAACTAGACACATATCTGTAAATGGAGGTTAACGGGACACATATCTGTATATGGAGGTTAACGGGACACATCTGTATATGGAGGTTAACGGGACACATATCTGTAAATGGAGGTTAGCGGGACACACATCTGTATATGTAGGTTAACAGGACACATATCTGTAAATGGAGGTTAACGGGACACACATCTGTATATGGAGGTTAACGGGACACATATTTGTATATGGAGGTTAGCGGGACACACATCTGTATATGTAGGTTAACAGGACACATATCTATAAATGGAGGTTAACGGGACACACATCTGTATATGGAGGTTAACGGGACACACATCTGTAAATGGAGGTTAGCGGGACACACATCTGTATATGTAGGTTAACAGGACACATATCTGTAAATGGAGGTTAACTAGACACACATCTGTAAATGGAGGTTAGCGGGACACACATCTGTATATGTAGGTTAACAGGACACATATCTATAAATGGAGGTTAACGGGACACACATCTGTAAATGGAGGTTAGCGGGACACACATCTGTATATGTAGGTTAACAGGACACATATCTATAAATGGAGGTTAACGGGACACACATCTGTATATGGAGGTTAACGGGACACACATCTGTATATGGAGGTTAACGGGACACATCTGTATATCAATCAATCATCAATCAATCAATCAATCAATCAATCAATTTTATTTATAAAGCCCAATATCACAAATCACAATTTGCCTCACAGGGCTTTACAGCATACGACATCCCTCTGTCCTTATGACCCTCACAGCTGATCAGGAAAAACTCCCCAAAAAAACCTTTAACGGGGAAAAAAAACGGTAGAAACCTCAGGAAGAGCAACTGAGGAGGGATCCCTCTTCCAGGACGGACAGACGTGCAATAGATGTCGTACAGAACAGATCAGCATAATTAATTAACAGTAATCCGTATGACACAATGAGAGAGACAGAGAGAGAGACAGAGAGAGAGACAGAGAGAGAGAGAGAGAGAGAGATGCAGGTAATGACAGTAGCTTACAACAACATTAATGAAAGTAATAATATTATAGTTATAGTTCTGGCTACTGTGGTACAATATGTTGAAAGTATGTATTAATATCTGGCAGTATACATGTGTGACAATAGTCATATGTGTATAATAACAGTAGAAGTATGACTAATGACTAATGATGGCAGCAGCAGCAGGAGGCATCTGGCAGGACCATGGCAGCAGCACAACCACACACGTCACACTATCCACTATCCTTATCACTATAAGGTGCCCGGTGTATTATAGGGGGTCCTCCAGCAGACTAGGCCTAAGTCAGCCTAACTAGGGGCTGGTACAGGGCAAGCCTGAGCCAGCCCTAACTATAAGCTTTATCAAAGAGGAAAGTCTTAAGTCTAGTCTTAAATGTGGAGACGGTGTCTGCCTGCCGGACCGTAACAGGAAGATGATTCCACAGGAGAGGAGCCTGATAGCTGAAGGCTCTGGCTCCTGATCTACTTTTGGAGACTTTAGGGACCACGAGTAACCCTGCGTTCTCAGAGCGCAGTGTTCTGGTGGGATAATATGGCACTATGAGCTCTCTAAGATATGACGGAGCTTGACCATTTAGAGCTTTATAAGTTAACAGTAGGATTTTAAATTCAATTCTGGATTTTACAGGGAGCCAGTGCAGAGAAGCTAAAACAGGAGAAATATGATCTTGTTTCTTAGTTCCTGTTAGTACACGTGCTGCTGCATTCTGAATTAGCTGGAGAGTTTTTAAGGACTTACTAGAGCTACCTGATAATAGAGAGTTGCAGTAATCCAGCCTTGAGGTAACAAAAGCGTGGACCAATTTTTCTGCATCTTTTCGGGTCAGGATAGGCCTAATTTTCACAATATTACACAGATGAAAAAATGCAGTCCGTGAGGTTTGTTTTAAATGAGAATTAAAAGACAAATCTTGATCAAATATTACTCCGAGGTTTCTTACGGTAGTGCTAGAGGCCAGAGCAATGCCATCTAGAGAAACTATGTCATCAGATAAAGAGTCTCTGAGTTGTTTGGGGCCAAGAACAATAACTTCAGTTTTGTCTGAATTTAACATCAGGAAATTGGTGCTCATCCAATTTTTTATGTCTTTAAGGCAGTTATGGAGTTTAGTTAGTTGATTACTTTCTTCTGGCTTCATCGATAAATACAACTGTGTATCATCCACATAACAATGGAAATTTATAGAGTGATTTCTAATGATGTTACCTAAAGGAAGCATATATAGAGTAAATAGGATTGGTCCGAGCACAGAACCTTGCGGAACTCCAAAACAAACTTTGGTACGTAAGGATGATTCATTATGAACGTCAACAAATTGAAAACGATCAGATAAATAAGATTTAAACCAGCTTAGTGCTGAACCTTTTAGGCCAATTAAGTGATCCAGTCTCTGCAGTAGAATTTGATGGTCAATTGTGTCAAACGCCGCACTAAGATCTAATAAAACAAGAACAGAGACGAGTTCTTTGTCTGAAGCAATCAGAAGGTCATTTGTAATTTTAACTAGAGCTGTCTCAGTGCTATGATGCACTCTAAATCCTGACTGAAAGTCCTCAAATAAATTATTATCATGGAGGAAATCACACAGCTGGTCTGCGACTACTTTCTCAAGGATCTTTGACATAAAGGGAAGATTAGATATTGGTCTATAGTTGGCTAACACCTCTGGATCCAGGGTGGACTTTTTTAGGAGAGGTTTAATTACAGCTACCTTAAAAGACTGTGGTACATAGCCTGTTAATAAGGATATATTGATTGATATACAGTACAGGCCAAAAGTTTGGACACACCTTCTCATTCAATGCGTTTTCTTTATTTTCATGACTATTTACATTGTAGATTCTCACTGAAGGCATCAAAACTATGAATGAACACATGTGGAGTTATGTACTTAACAAAAAAAGGTGAAATAACTGAAAACATGTTTTATATTCTAGTTTCTTCAAAATAGCCACCCTTTGCTCTGATTACTGCTTTGCACACTCTTGGCATTCTCTCCATGAGCTTCAAGAGGTAGTCACCTGAAATGGTTTCCACTTCACAGGTGTGCCTTATCAGGGTTAATTAGTGGAATTTCTTGCTTTATCAATGGGGTTGGGACCATCAGTTGTGTTGTGCAGAAGTCAGGTTAATACACAGCCGACAGCCCTATTGGACAACTGTTAAAATTCATATTATGGCAAGAACCAATCAGCTAACTAAAGAAAAACCAGTGGCCATCATTACTTTAAGAAATGAAGGTCAGTCAGTCCGGAAAATTGCAAAAACTTTAAATGTGTCCCCAAGTGGAGTCGCAAAAACCATCAAGCGCTACAACGAAACTGGCACACATGAGGACCGACCCAGGAAAGGAAGACCAAGAGTCACCTCTGTTTCTGAGGATAAGTTCATCCGAGTCACCAGCCTCAGAAATGGCAAGTTAACAGCAGCTCAGATCAGAGACCAGATGAATGCCACACAGAGTTCTAGCAGCAGACCCATCTCTAGAACAACTGTTAAGAGGAGACTGCGCCAATCAGGCCTTCATGGTCAAATAGCTGCTAGGAAACCACTGCTAAGGAGAGGCAACAAGCAGAAGAGATTTGTTTGGGCCAAGAAACACAAGGAATGGACATTAGACCAGTGGAAATCTGTGCTTTGGTCTGATGAGTCCAAATTTGAGATCTTTGGTTCCAACCGCCGTGTCTTTGTGAGACGCAGAAAAGGTGAACGGATGGATTCCACATGCCTGGTTCCCACTGTGAAGCATGGAGGAGGAGGTGTGATGGTGTGGGGGTGTTTTGCTGGTGACACTGTTGGGGATTTATTCAAAATTGAAGGCACACTGAACCAGCATGGCTACCACAGCATCCTGCAGCGACATGCCATCCCATCCGGTTTGCGTTTAGTTGGACGATCATTTATTTTTCAACAGGACAATGACCCCAAACACACCTCCAGGCTGTGAAGGCAAAGGGGCCAACAAGTGCTAAACACCTCTGGGAACTCCTTCAAGACTGTTGGAAAACCATTTCAGGTGACTACCTCTTGAAGCTCATGGAGAGAAAGCAAAGGGAAGAAACTAGAATATAAAACATGTTTTCAGTTATTTCACCTTTTTTTGTTAAGTACATAACTCCACATGTGTTCATTCATAGTTTTGATGCCTTCAGTGAGAATCTACAATGTAAATAGTCATGAAAATAAAGAAAACGCATTGAATGAGAAGGTGTGTCCAAACTTTTGGCCTGTACTGTATCTAATATATGAGTGTTAACTAAAGGAAAGACCTCCTTAAGTAGCCTAGTTGGGATGGGGTCTAAGAGACACGTTAATGATTTAGATGAAGAAATCACTGCGGTCAATTCTTGAAGAGAAATTGGGGAGAAGCAATCTAAATATATATTAGGTCTTACAGCTGTGTTTGAGGTTAGATAGGTACTATCTGAGGACAGGAGGTCATGAATTTTGCCTCTAATAGTTAGAATTTTGTCATTAAAAAAGCTCATAAAATCATTACTGCTAAGGGCTAAAGGAATACAAGGCTCAATAGAGCTTTGACTCTCAGTCAGCCTGGCTACAGTGCTGAAAAGAAACCTGGGGTTGTTCTTGTTTTCTTCTATTAATGCTGAGTAATAGTTTGCTCTGGCATTGCGGAGGCCCCTCTTATAAGTTTTGAGACTGTCTGTCCAGATTAAACGAGATTCTTCCAGTTTGGTTAATTGCCAATTCCTTTCAAATTTTCGCGATATTTGTTTTAACTTACGGGTTTGAGAGTTATACCAAGGAGCGAACTTTCTTTGCTTTTTTAACTTCTTTTTAAGAGGAGCTACAGAGTCGAGCGTTGTTCGCAGCGAGCCTACGGCGCTATCAACAAACAACTATCAATTTGGGAGAGGCTAAAGTCGGCACAGGAAACCTCTGTTACTGAGGGACTTGGTATTGAATTTAACGACGGAGTAATCTTTTCCTTAAATTTTGCGACAGCACTATCTGATAAACATCTAGTATAGTAACTGTTGCTGAGTGGCGTGTAATCGAGTAAAAAGAAATCAAAAGTAATCAGATAATGATCCGATAGCGAGGGATTCTGTGGAAAGACTTTTAGGTTATCAATTTCAATTCCATACGTCAGAACTAGATCGAGGGTATGGTTAAAACAGTGAGTGGGTTCATGTACACCCTGACTGAAGCCAATGGAGTCTATTAATGAGATAAACGCGGTAGCCAGGGAGTCATTATCAACGTCGACATGAATGTTAAAATCGCCTACAATAATAACTTTATCTGATTTAAGAACTAAACTGGATAAAAACTCTGAGAATTCAGATACAAATTCAGAATACGGGCCAGGAGCACGGTACACTATAACAAATAAAAGTGGCTGCGAGGTTTTCCAGGTCGGATGTAAAAGACTAAGAACGAGGCTTTCAAATGAATTATAATCTAGTTTAGGTTTAGGGCTGATTAACAGACTAGAGTTAAAAATGGCTGCAACTCCCCCTCCTCGGCCGCTGCCTCGAGGAATGTGGGTATTATTATGACTGGGAGGAGTGGACTCATTTAGACTAACATATTCATCTTGACACAGTCAGGTTTCAGTGAGACTGAGTAAATCAATATGATTATCTGATATTAATTCGTTTACTAACACTGCTTTAGACGATAGAGACCTGATATTTAACAGTCCGCATTTAATTCTCCTGTTTTGTCTTTCTGTCACAGAAGAGGTTTTAATTTTTATGAGGTTGTTATGCACAACTCCTCTTTGTTTAATTTTAGATTTAAATAATTTAGGTGGTCGGGGGACAGACACCGTTTGTATAAAACTATGAAAACTATGGCTGGGTAACTGCACTAGAAGCGCTGAGAAGCGTGTAGGACTGTGACTCTGAGTCCTGGTCTCAACTCTGGGTTGTCAGGGATTTAAATTACTAATAAAATTTGCCAGGTTCCTAGAAATGAGAGCAGCTCCATCCAAAGTGGGGTGAATGCCGTCTCTCCTAATAAGACCAGGTTTTCCCCAGAAAGTTTGCCAATTATTAACAAAACCCACATCGTTTGCTGGACACCACCTGGACAGCCAGCGGTTAAATGATGACATGCGGCTAAACATGTCGTCACTGGTCAGATTTGGGAGGGGTCCAGAGAAAACTACGGAGTCCGACATCGTTTTTGCATATTCACACACCGAGGCAATATTAATTTTAGTGACCTCCGATTGGCGTAACCGGGTGTCATTGCCGCCGACGTGAATAACAATCTTACTGAATCTACGTTTAGCTTATCTTACTGAATCTACGTTTAGCTACGTTTAGTATATGGAGGTTAACGGGACACATCTGTATATGGAGGTTAACGGGACACATATCTGTAAATGGAGGTTAACGGGACACATCTGTATATGGAGGTTAACGGGACACACATCTGTAAATGGAGGTTAACGGGACACGTCTGTATATGGAGGTTAACGGGACACACATCTGTATATGGAGGTTAACGGGACACGTCTGTATATGGAGGTTAACGGGACACATATCTGTATATGGAGGTTAACGGGACACATCTGTATATGGAGGTTAACGGGACACATATCTGTAAATGGAGGTTAACGGGACACGTCTGTATATGGAGGTTAACGGGACACATATCTGTAAATGGAGGTTAACGGGACACGTCTGTATATGGAGGTTAACGGGACACACATCTGTAAATGGAGGTTAACGGGACACGTCTGTATATGGAGGTTAACGGGACACGTCTGTATATGGAGGTTAACGGGACACATATCTGTATATGGAGGTTAACGGGACACGTCTGTATATGGAGGTTAACTAGACACACATCTGTAAATAGAGGTTAACGGGACGCATATCTGTGTATCTCTTCAGGTTGATCTCAGGACCTCTATTGATCTCTGATCAGAGCTGAAACCAGGACAGAAATCACATCTCGTTATTTTCAGGCTGAACGACAACACGATTTATATCTCAGTTTTTTCTACATGTTCACAAACACGTTGATAAAAACACACAGAGATCAAAATAAAATACAGAGACGGGGATTTTATTCTATTATCTATTTTATTTTGAAAATATACAGCTGCAAAACATGTAAATGAACTATGATAGAAAATAAACGACAGGACAGGTAACTTTTTATTTTATTTTTAATAATTTACTTATTTTTAAATGATAACAGGGCTGTATGTTCACTTTTACTTAATTTATTTGTATTTATTTTTAAATATATAACGGCTATACGTCAACTTTTTATTTATTTATTTTATTTATTTTTAAGGATGAACTGGTGGATCATGTGTGAGAGGATGAACTGATGGATCGTGTGTGAGAGGATGAACTGATGGATCATGTGTGAGAGGATGAACTGATGGATCGTGTGTGAGAGGATGAACTGATGGTTCATGTTGTCCTCAGACGGTCCTTACGGTATCTTTGCGGGTCGGGACGCGTCCAGAGGCCTCGCCACCTTCTGCCTGGAGAAGGATGCCCTGAGGGACGAGTACGACGACCTGTCAGACCTCAACGCCGTCCAGATGGAGAGCGTGAGGGAGTGGGAGATGCAGTTTATGGGTACGTTTGTTCCTCATGTTCCCACCACAGATTAACACGTCCATTAGTCTTTGAGGTCACAGAGACATTCATTGTCTTCACTTCCTGTCTGTCCCACAATGTCTCTGTATGTCCCTGTCTGTCCCACAATGTCTCTGTATGTCCCTGTCTGTCCCACACTGATGACCTGAAACACTTAAGTTTAACTGCTGACAGACTCTGTGACACGTTACAGTCTGAACTACAGGTCACACACTGTTCCTCAGGTGTAACTTTGGGTTCTCACAGTCATTGAAATGCTGGAAAAGTCCTGGAATTGTATTTGGACTGAGGTAGTTACAGTAATCCTCTGTGGGTAACCTTCCCTGTAACGTAAAGGTGCGACATACAAAGCTGATGGTCCGCCGTCGCTCAGTGTTGGGCCGTCAGTGAGCGTCTGTCGTCCTTGTCAATGCAGTTTGTCCTCCACTGTTGCCCCTTGTCCCCCCCTTCGTCGCCCCCCTCGTCGGCCCCTTGTCGGAGCAGAAGGTATGTGCTGACATCTTTGCGGTGTGTTCAGGTGCAGCTTTTTGGTTGAGATACGGTGATGTCAGGCGACGCAGCAGGGGGCTCACGGTTACACCAAAACAAAGGCTGAAAACTGAATCGCTTCTCATTTTCATTTTGAAAAAGTTCTGCGTTCAGATGAAAACGTTTTGATAACAGTCTCTGTGCACACAGATCTGCAGAAATCACCAAAGCGCTGTAGTGTCCGTGTCAGGCCTGTAGGTGGCGGTGTGACTTTGTAATGAAATGACACACACCTGCGCACATGTGCTTCCTTCTACAGAGCAGTGATGTATAAACAAACAAAATGGCAACCGCACAAATGTTTGTCTGGGTGGACGACGAGGTGAAGCTGCTACAGTAAATCTACACGCTGATAGATTAAACAGTTTGAGCAGCACAACCAGAGCGCAGGAGGCCGCCATTGTTGTTGGGATGGTCGACTTCCTCGCACATGTCTAGTGACTGGAACTGTAATGAGCATGTGCAGAAAGTCTTCGTTTTCAGAGGAACTGCGTATTGCAAGTTTACATGACAACGGAGACATCGCTGTTTAAAAAAAAAAACGCACTCTGGAACCCATTTTCAAAACATTGAGTTTTCAGTCCCCAAAATGCCGCCGTCGTGTAAGCGACCAGCCGAATCACAACTAAAGTTAACTGTTGGAATCATCGTATAAACAGGACCTGAGACGCTGGAGAAGCACGAGGTGTCGGTGAGGTCACATCAGCGTTGTTACTCTCACCGTTCTTCACGTGTTCATCGTCCTGCAGATTGGCGACTTTTCTCAGGTGGTTAAAAACGTGTCATCACTCTGTTTTCACCTGTCTACTTATTGATGATGATAGAAGACGATCTGCACGTTATTTGATGATGATGATGTTTTACTGTACACTTGTTAATCACAGCAGCGTCACAGAGGCTGTTACAGGAAGTCCCTCCCTCCCTCTGACGCACCACTGTGTGACCTCCTCCTTTCTGTCCCTGTCTTCCAGAAAAATACGATTACGTGGGGCGGTTGCTGAAGCCGGGCGACGAGCCGTCGGAGTACACGGACGAAGAGGACATCAAGGACCACCTGAAGCACGACTGAGGTTCATCACACCGACCAAAGCCAGGAGCCCCAAACAGCTGCGACAGACGGCCCCCGGCCCCCCACACCTCCTTCTGACACTCCTGTAACCTGCCCCGCCCCCCCCACTCCTCAACCTGTCCGCTGGCGTGGCGCCTCTGAAGGGCAGGACTCCCAGACCTCTGCCCCTCTTCCTCCCTCTTCATCTTGTGACCATGACCACCAACAGGAAGTCAGGGGGGAGGGGCTTGTGCCATTAGACCAATCTGAAAGTCACCCACCAAATCTCTTACTCATTTCTCTGGGGGGTGTCGGGGGGGACGTGTGGTGATGGTGGGCGCCGCTGAGCACCGGGTGGAGGTTGGTCAGACGTAGGAACACGTTGGTGGAAGACGATGGGACAGGAAGCAGATTGTCTGTTTTATCTTTGGTTTTGTCACATGATTGCAACTGAAACTGCTTCAGCTTAGGACGGCGCATCAATCAATCATTTCTCTTCTTCTTTCAATACCCCCCCCCCCTCCCCTCCCCCTCCCTCCTCACCGAGAGGGCGGAGCTGCAGCCTCAGACGCAGCGCCGTGGAGACGGGCAGGGCCTTTTCCTGTTGTGTTTGTAGTGACATCACTACTAGTTCTCTTTGTTTGTCACCATGTGATTGTATCTGTGGAGTAGCATAGAGGGGGAGGGGTGGGGGGAGGGGTCAAAGGTCCTCGCCATATGAAACCTGTTGATGAATGACATCATACGGACTGAACACAAAGGGAAGGTGACCATAAGGCAGTCCCAATCAATCCACTCATTTGTTTACACGCCTCCTGACAAGCGAAACGCCCCCAAAAAAGGTCCAAGTATTAATCGTGCCTTATTTAGTTTGTCGTGTCAGTGCTGAGCGTCAGAGAGGAGGTGGGCGGGGCGAAGGGATGGAGGCGGCGCTCCCCCAGACTCACTTCACCACCTGTAAATATTCCGTATGAATTCTCAGTGTTACTGCCATATTTCTGTCGGTGATGAACTCCATCGTGTAACTGCAACGTCGTATCGGCCAAAACCCCAAAAATGGTTTGGGTTCTTTCTTTGGTTCTTTTTAAATGTGGGTGAATCTCCAAAAAAAAACATAACAAAGAGGGCGGAGCTAAGAGCTGCAGGGCGGAGCTCAGAGCTGCAGGGCGGAGCTCAGAGCTGCAGGGCGGAGCTCAGAGCGGCAGGGCGGGACCGGGAGCTTATCTGTAAATATATCTATCATTTTATTAAAGCATGTGCAACAACAGTGAGCTATGCCGACTCTCCACCACGTCATGTATTTAAATGTTGGCTGTGTGTGTGTGTGTGTGTGTGTGTGTGTGTGTGTGTGTGACAGAGGCAGGAAGGGATTTGTTCATGCATAATAAATCAATTTGGTTAATAACTGAAGCCGTCTGGCGTTTCTTTGATCTGAGAGGCAGCTTTGGGAAATGTTTCTTTAAAAGGTTGAAACAGGAAGTGACGACGCAGAGACGCAGACGGACACACGGCCTTTAGGTAAACAACATAAAACTCATCATCATTAGAATGAATGAATGAATTCTCTACCTGTGAGTGTGTTCACATGAACAGGTTTTGCTGAGAACATGTTTAGAGATCAGCTATGAACAAAATATTCAGTTGTAACTTCATGTATTCACAAACAAACTGATGTCATGTGTTCACAAACAAACTGACGACACATTCAGAGCTGAAGTTTCACTGTAACAGGAAGATGTTTAACATTGATGGTTAAATGACAGCAGCTCAGAAGGGACAAATATAATGAATATCAGATCATTCAGCCAGTCACCAGCTCACATCATTCAGCCAGTCACCAACTCAGATCATTCAGCCAGTCACCAACTCAGATCATTCAGCCAGTCACCAGCTCAAATCATTCAGCCAGTCACCAGATCAGTTCATTCAGCCACTCACCAGATCAGTTCATTCAGCCAGTCACCAGATCAGATCATTCAGCCAGTCACCAGCTCAGATCAGTTCATTCAGCCTGTCACCAGCTCAGATCATTCAGCCAGTCACCACATCAGATCATTTAGCCAGTCACCAGATCAGTTCATTCAGCCTGTCACCAGATCAGTTCATTCAGCCAGTCACCAGCTCAGATCATTCAGCCTGTCACCAGATCAGATCATTCAGCCAGTCACCAGCTCAGATCATTCAGCCAGTCACCAGATCAGATCATTCAGCCTGTCACCAGCTCAGATCATTCAGCCAGTCACCAGCTCAAATCATTCAGCCAGTCACCAGATCAGTTCATTCAGCCAGTCACCAGATCAGTTCATTCAGCCAGTCATCAGCTCAGATCATTCAGCCAGTCACCAGATCAGTTCATTCAGCCTGTCACCAGCTCAGATCATTCAGCCAGTCACCACATCAGATCATTCAGCCAGTCACCAGCTCAGATCATTCAGCCAGTCACCGGATCAGATCATTTAGCCAGTCACCACATCAGATCATTCAGCCAGTCACCAGCTCAGATCATTCAGCCAGTCACCGGATCAGATCATTTAGCCAGTCACCACATCAGATCATTCAGCCAGTCACCAGCTCAGATCATTCAGCCAGTCACCAACTCAGATCATTCAGCCTGTCACCAGCTCAGATCATTCAGCCAGTCACCAGCTCAGATCATTCAGCCAGTCACCAGATCAGATCATTCAGCCTGTCACCAGCTCAGATCATTCACCTCGTCACCAGCTCAGATCATTCAGCCAGTCACCAGCTCAGATCATTCAGCCTGTCACCAGATGTTTTTAAAGATGAATTTTTAAATACGTTAATGTGAAAACATGATTTAATGACAGGAACATTTTTATGAATCAGTGAATCACTGACAGGTTAAAAACAATCTGAGGACATTTTGTTCTTTATTGAGTTTTAACATTTTATGTCACTTTATCTTTCATCATCATCATCATCACCACCATCATCTTCATCTTCATCATCACAGACATGTTCACTGAGGTGGAGATGGGACCGAGTTCAGAGTAAAAATAAACCTCTCTGTCATCATCATCACCATCATCATCACCACAGCTCAACAGCGCCCCCAGTGCTCCTCCTGGTGACCTGCAGCTCCTCTCACTCACTTATGTTTCTGAGTTACACTGTTGTTTCTATCGGCCATCACACACACAGCAGCCTCAGAGCCTCAGACCCGGAGCAGGGGGACTTAAATCCGCCGAACATCTCACTTTATCACCGACAGACAGACAGACAGCTGATGCTGAACGCAACACGACATCTGAGCTTATCTGGGTTAAAACAAACGTAAAACCTCCGCCTGCCCCGCTCAGGATCAGACCATCTTTAAATCTGACAACAGACTAAACTCCTCCGATAAATCCTCGAGGACCGGAGCTTCTTCCAGGCGACACATCCGGTGAGCGATGATCCGATAAACAGGATGTTTATTCGGATTCATTCAAACAGAACTTCATGAATTCCTTTTTATGAATTAACGGTCTGATGTGTGTGATCTGTGTGTGTGTGTGTGTGTGTGTGTCTGTGTCTGTGTGTCTGTGTGTGCAGTTAGGGGCTGTTGTGTACTAATCAGCAGTGTGACTCTCCAACATAAATCAGTTTTTAGATTTTTGATGTTTAAAGTTAAAAGTTAAAAAAGTCTCATTTTTTCACTCGTTGTTCAAACAGTTTAATTTTGAATACATGTTAAATGAGACACAGAACAAAGTGATGCTGATGAAATGTCACCATTTTAAGATCAGATGTGGGTCATCACATGATGTGTTCAAAGACTGTGGGAAATCAGAAAATCCAACAATAATTTGTGGTTTTATAGTTTTATAGTTTATTTTGGTACCGCCCCCCCCCCCCATCAGTCCCTAATGGCGGAGCATCTGTCCCAGAGTGAGCTCGACTATCCCTTCAAACTGCTGGAGTATTTCAACGGCTTCAGACTGTCAAAGGTAAAAATTGAACCCCTCATTTATTATTTAAGTTTCTGTCAGTGTTGTCACAGAGTCTGTTACTGATCAATATGATCTATAAACTGATCAATATGATCTATAAACTGTTTGATATGATCTATAAACTGATCAATATGATCTATAAACTGTTTGATGTGATCTATAAACTGATCAATATGATCTATAAACTGTTTGATATGATCTATAAACTGATCAATATGATCTATAAACTGTTTGATGTGATCAATAAACTGATCAATATAATCTATAAACTGTTTGATGTGATCTATAAACTGATCAATATGATCTATAAATTCATCAATATGATCTATAAACTGTTTGATGTGATCTATAAACTCTTTGATATGATGAATATGATCTATAAACTGTTTGATGTGATCTATAAACTGATCAATATGATCAATATGATCTATAAACTGTTTGATGTGATCAATATGATCTATAAACTGATCAATATGATCTACAAACTGTTTGATATGATCAATATGATCTATAAACTGTTTGATGTGATCTATAAACTGATCAATATGATCTACAAACTGTTTGATATGATCAATATGATCTATAAACTGATCAATATGATCTACAAACTGTTTGATATGATCAATATGATCTATAAACTGTTTGATGTGATCTATAAACTGATCAATATGATCTACAAACTGTTTGATATGATCAATATGATCTATAAACTGATCAGTATGATCTATAAACTGTTTGATGTGATCAATATGATCTATAAGCTGTTTGATGTGATCAATATGATCTATAAACTGATCAATATGATCTACAAACTGTTTGATATGATCAATATGATCTATAAACTGATCAGTATGATCTATAAACTGTTTGATATGATCTGTTTTGATCTATAAACTGTTTGATATGATCAATATGATCTATAAACTGATCAATATGATCTACAAACTGTTTGATGTGATCAATATGATCTATAAACTGATCAATATGATCTACAAACTGTTTGATATGATCAATATGATCTATAAACTGATCAATATGATCTACAAACTGTTTGATATGATCAATATAATCTATAAACTGATCAATATGATCTACAAATTGTTTGATATGATCAATATGATCTATAAACTGTTTGATGTGATCTATAAACTGATCAATATGATCTACAAACTGTTTGATGTGATCAATATGATCTATAAACTGATCAATATGATCTACAAACTGTTTGATATGATCAATATGATCTATAAACTGTTTGATGTGATCTATAAACTGATCAATATGATCTACAAACTGTTTGATATGATCAATATGATCTATAAACTGATCAATATGATCTACAAACTGTTTGATATGATCAATATGATCTATAAACTGTTTGATGTGATCTATAAACTGATCAATATGATCTACAAACTGTTTGATGTGATCAATATGATCTATAAACTGATCAATATGATCTACAAACTGTTTGATATGATCAATATGATCTATAAACTGATCAATATGATCTACAAACTGTTTGATGTGATCAATATGATCTATAAACTGATCAATATGATCTACAAACTGTTTGATGTGATCAATATGATCTATAAACTGATCCATATGATCTATAAACTGTTTGATGTGATCTATAAACTGATCAATATGATCTATAAACTGTTTGATGTGATCTATAAACTGATCAATATGATCTACAAACTGTTTGATGTGATCAATATGATCTATAAACTGATCAATATGATCTACAAACTGTTTGATATGATCAATATGATCTATAAACTGATCAATATGATCTACAAACTGTTTGATGTGATCAATATGATCTATAAACTGATCAATATGATCTACAAACTGTTTGATGTGATCAATATGATCTATAAACTGATCCATATGATCTATAAACTGTTTGATGTGATCTATAAACTGATCAATATGATCTACAAACTGTTTGATGTGATCAATATGATCTATAAACTGATCAATATGATCTACAAACTGTTTGATGTGATCAATATGATCTATAAGCTGTTTGATGTGATCAATATGATCTATAAACTGATCAATATGATCTACAAACTGTTTGATATGATCAATATGATCTATAAACTGTTTGATGTGATCTATAAACTGATCAATATGATCTACAAACTGTTTGATGTGATCAATATGATCTATAAACTGATCAATATGATCTACAAACTGTTTGATATGATCAATATGATCTATAAACTGATCAATATGATCTATAAACTGTTTGATGTGATCTATAAACTGATCAATATGATCTATAAACTGTTTGATGTGATCAATATGATCTATAAACTGTTTGATATGATCAATATGATCTATAAACTGTTTGATGTGATCAATATGATCTATAAACTGATCAATATGATCTACAAACTGTTTGATGTGATCAATATGATCTATAAACTGATCCATATGATCTATAAACTGTTTGATGTGATCTATAAACTGATCAATATGATCTACAAACTGTTTGATGTGATCAATATGATCTATAAACTGTTTGATGTGATCTATAAACTGATCAATATGATCTATAAACTGTTTGATGTGATCCATATGATCTATAAACTGTTTGATATGATCAATATGATCTATAAACTGTTTGATGTGATCAATATGATCTATAAACTGATCAATATGATCTATAAACTGTTTGATATGATCAATATGATCTATAAACTGTTTGATGTGATCAATATGATCTATAAACTGATCAATATGATCTATAAACTGTTTGATGTGATCAATATGATCTATAAACTGATCAATATGATCTACAAACTGTTTGATGTGATCAATATGATCTATAAACTGATCAATATGATCTACAAACTGTTTGATGTGATCAATATGATCTATAAACTGATCCATATGATCTATAAACTGTTTGATGTGATCTATAAACTGATCAATATGATCTACAAACTGTTTGATGTGATCAATATGATCTATAAACTGTTTGATGTGATCTATAAACTGATCAATATGATCTATAAACTGTTTGATGTGATCCATATGATCTATAAACTGTTTGATATGATCAATATGATCTATAAACTGTTTGATGTGATCAATATGATCTATAAACTGATCAATATGATCTATAAACTGTTTGATGTGATCAATATGATCTATAAACTGTTTGATGTGATCAATATGATCTATAAACTGATCAATATGATCTATAAACTGTTTGATGTGATCAATATGATCTATAAACTGATCAATATGATCTACAAACTGTTTGATGTGATCAATATGATCTATAAACTGATCAATATGATCTACAAACTGTTTGATGTGATCAATATGATCTATAAACTGTTTGATGTGATCAATATGATCTATAAACTGATCAATATGATCTATAAACTGTTTGATGTGATCAATATGATCTATAAACTGATCAATATGATCTACAAACTGTTTGATGTGATCAATATGATCTATAAACTGATCAATATGATCTACAAACTGTTTGATGTGATCAATATGATCTATAAACTGATCCATATGATCTATAAACTGTTTGATGTGATCTATAAACTGATCAATATGATCTACAAACTGTTTGATGTGATCAATATGATCTATAAACTGTTTGATGTGATCTATAAACTGATCAATATGATCTATAAACTGTTTGATGTGATCCATATGATCTATAAACTGTTTGATATGATCAATATGATCTATAAACTGATCAATATGATCTACAAACTGTTTGATGTGATCAATATGATCTATAAACTGATCAATATGATCTATATATTGATGTGCAGGTGTTGCTGTGTCTCTGCTGCAGGTGATATTCTCAGCCTGTGAACTCGGAGTCTTCGACCTCCTGTTAAAGTCTCAGGAGCCGCTCAGCGCTCAACATGTGGCTCAAGAGCTCAGAACCAGTGAGGATGGGATGGAGAGGCTACTGGACGCACTGGTGGGCATCGAGATACTGGAGGTGGAGAACATGGACGGGACAGGTGAGGAGGAGGAGGAGGAGGAGGAAGGGGAAGAGGGGGTGATGGTGATGATGATGGTGGTGATGAATATGATGATGATGATGATGATGATGTGTCCATGTGTCTCAGCTGTGTACAGCAGTACAGACGTGGCAAACCTGTATCTGGCCAAAGGAAGCAGCAAGTCTCTGCACGACATGATCATCTACCAATCACAGACCATCTACCCTCTGTGGAACAACATGGTGGACGCTGTCAGGTCAGTGGGGCATCATGGGAGTTTCAGGTCCTGTGTCTGTGATCAGATTAATGTAGGACTGTGTGGAGATGAATCTGATGTTCAGAGCTGAGGTCAAAGGTCACAACAGCAGGGTCATGTAGATGTAGGAAACATGGAGGACAACAGTGAAGGTCCCATGTTCTTTGGTTAGGGTTGGGGTTGGGTCTGGAACAGGACCAGTTAGGGTTAGGGTTGGGTCTGGAACTGAACCAGTTAGGGCTGGTTCATGATGGTAGAGAAAAGGGGAATGGATTCAGTGACCTCTGCACAACCTCACTTCCTGTCAGGAGGATGGTGAAGCTCACATGACACAGGTTAAGGCTCAGTGTGTTCATCAGGACCAGAGTGATTCATGTCTCTGAGGCTGCACAGGAAGTTCAGATTGTCCTCTCAGACTGAAGCAGAGAAGAAGACATAGAACAGTCAGAGACATGGAGGTTCTCCAACAGCACCTCCATCACACATGTTGACACAGCTGAACTAACATGTCAACCATCTTCATCTTACATGAGCACGCACACATTACTCTTCTTCTCCCCACGTCACAGGGAGGGCAGGAACCAGAATGAGAAGACCTTCGGCCTTCCTCCAGAGGATGTCTTCCAGGCCATATACAGGTCAGAGCTGATGTCAGGTGATTAAACGTGTTGACGAGTTGTCTGTCTGCAGAGTTTCACTCCTCTGTTAACTCCTCTCTCCAGGTCAGAGGAGGAGATGCTGAAGTTCATGGGTCTGATGAACTCCTCCTGGGTTCTGGATGGACACGACATCGTGACGGCGTTCAACCTCTCCTGCTTTCAGAACATCGTTGATCTGGGAGGTGAGAGGTTAAACTGCGACCTGAGAACAAGACGAACCTACAAGTTCATGCTTTGACTTCCTGTTGACATCATTGTGTCTGAATAACTCCCAGGATGCACTGGGGCTCTGGCCCATGAGATGGTGAAGGCGTACCCGTCCTCCTCCGTCACGGTGTTTGACCTCCCGCAAGTGGTTGAGATGGCCCAGAAACATTTCTGTCAGGAGGACGACGCCGTGCTCTTCCAGAGCGGTGAGTCTTTGCTCCTAATAAAGTGGCAGCTGAGTCTCATTTACAGGTTATTAATTATAATAAACTAACATCAGAACTCCTCCGAGAACCGTCACCTTATCGTGGTGGAGGAGTTTGAGTGCCCTAATGACCCAAGGAGTTATGCTGTCAGGGGCATTTTGCCCCTGGTAGGGTCTCCCATGGCAGATTGGTTCTGGGCGAAGGGTCAGACAAAGAACAGTTCAAAAGACCCTTCATGATGGACAACAACAAGGAAACGTGTACCCGGCCCAGAGGGTTACTGGGGCCCCGCCCTGGAGCCAGGCCTGGGGCTGGGGCACTTGGGCGAGTACCTGGTGGCTGGGCCTTCGCCCATGGTGTCGGGCCGGGCCCAGCCTGAACCAGCTACATGGGCTCGTCCCCCTGCAGGCCCACCACCCGCAGAGGGATCCACAAGGGATCGGTGCATTGTGAATCGGGCAGCAGTCCAAGGTGGGGGCCTTGGCGGTCTGATCCTCGGCTACAGAAGTTGGCTCTTGGGACATAGAATGTCACCTCTCTGGCGGGGAAGGAGCCGGAGCCGGTTGAGCGCCACCGGCTAGACATAGTCGGCCTCACCTCGACACATTGTTCCGGCTCTGGAACCCAAGTCCTTGAGAGTGGTTGGACTCTCCCCTTCGCTGGAGTTGCTCCGGGTGAGAGGCCGAGGGCCGGGGTGGGCTTTCTGATAGCCCCCAGACTCTCTGCCTGTACGTTGGGGTTTACCCCAGTAGACGAAAGGGTTGCTTCCCTGCGCCTTTGGTCTGTGCTAATGCTTCGAACAGCAGCTCAGAGTACCCGCCCTTTTTGGAGTCCCTTGGACAGGTTCTGGATAGTGCCCCGACCGGGGACTCCATTGTTCTGCTGGGGGACTTAAACGCTCACGCGGGGTAAGAAAGCAGGACCTGGAGGGGTGTGATTGGGAGGAACAGCGTGCCCGATCTGAACCCGAGTGGTGTTCAGTTATTGGACTTCTGTGCGGGTCGCAGTTTGGCCATAACTAACACCATGTTACGAGCATAAGGATGTCCATCGGTGCACGTGGCACCAGGATAGCCTAGGTCGCAGGTCAATGCTTGACTTTGTAGTCGTGTCATTTGACCTGTGGCCATATGTTATGGACACTCGGGTGAAGAGAGGAGCAGAGTTGTCAACTGATCACCACCTGGTGGTGAATTGGATCAGATGGCAGGGGAGGATGCTGCGCAGACCTGGCAGGCCCAATGAAGTAGATAGGGTCTGCTGGGAACGCCTGGCGGAAGAACCTGTCAAGATGATCTTCAACTCCCACCTCTGGGAGAGCTTCGACCGCGTCCCGAGGGCAGAGGGGGACATTGAGTCTGAATGGGCCTTGTTCCACTCTGCCATTGTCGAGGCTGGGGCCAGTCGCGGCGGTAATCCCCAGGGCATGGTTAGTCTGTGGGTCTCCAGAAGCAGCTGATGGGTACCGGCAAGCCAAGCGAAGTGCAGCAGCAGCAGTCCTGGAGGCAAAAACTCGGGCGTGGGAGGAGTTCAGTGAGGCCATGGTGAAAGACTATCGATTGACTCCAAAGAGGTTCTGGCAAACTGTCCAGCGCCTCAGGGGAGGAAGGCAGCAACAAACATAGCCAGGGGTCTGGGGGTCGGGTCGTCCAATTTCTGGGGCAGAAGTTGCCGAGGTAGTGAAGCAACTCCGCGGCGGCAGAGCCCCGGGGGTGGATGAGATTCGCCCTGGATATCTCAAGGCTCTGGATGTTGTAGGGCTATCCTGGTTGACACGCCTCTGCAACATTGCGTGGACATCGGGGGCAGTGCCTCTGGAGTGGCAGACCGGGGTGGTGGTCCCCATCTTCAAGAAAGGGGACCAGAGGGTGTGTTCCAACTACAGGGGATCACACTCCTCTGCCTACCCGGTAAGGTCTACTCCAGGGTGTTGAAGAAGAGGATCCGGTTGATAGTTGAAACTCAGATTGAGGAGGAGCAATGTGGTTTTCGTCCCGGACATGGAACCGTGGACCAGCTCTTTACCCTCGCCAGGGTGCTGGAGGGGGCATGGGAGTTTGCCCAACCAGTCCACATGTGTTTTGTGGATTTGGAGAAAGCTTACGACCGTGTCCCCAGGGGCATCCTGTGGGGGGTGCTCCGGGAGTATGGGGTTGGTGGCCCCATCAGAACCTCCTCCGTGTTTAACACCACACGGGTTATTATTTATAATGAACTAAACATCAGAACCTCCTCCGTGTTTAACACCACACGGGTTATTAATAATAATAAACTAAACATCAGAACCTCCTCCGTGTTTAACACCACACGGGTTATTAATTATAATAAACTAACATCAGAACCTCCTCTGTGTTTAACACCACACGAGTTATTAATTATAATAAACTTAACATCAGAACCTCCTCCGTGTTTAACACCACACGGGTTATTAATAATAATAAACTAAACATCAGAACCTCCTCTGTGTTTAACACCACACGGGTTATTAATTATAATAAACTAACATCAGAACCTCCTCTGTGTTTAACACCACACGGGTTATTAATTATAATAAACTAACATCAGAACCTCCTCTGTGTTTAACACCACACGGGTTATTAATTATAATAAACTAACATCAGAACCTCCTCTATGTTTAACACCACACGAGTTATTAATTATAATAAACTTAACATCAGAACCTCCTCCGTGTTTAACACCACATGGGTTATTAATTATAATAAACTAAACAGGCTGTGTTCCACGATCTGTGTTAGTCTGAGGGAGGTGTTCCTTCATTTAAACAGATGTCTTGACGTCTTGCAGGAGATTTCTTCAGTGGTGAGGTTCCTCCTGCTGACCTCTACATTCTGGCCCGAATCCTCCATGACTGGCCTGAGGAGAAGTGTCTGACGCTGCTGAGGAAGATCTACCACACCTGCAGGCCAGGTGAGTCCTACTGTGTGTGTCCACTGTGTGATTCTGGTCTGTCCCAGACTAAAGACGACCAGCGGTAAAGAAACGTGGTGATATCTCTGGTTGTCCTACGTCACACAGTCAGAGAGGTTCAAACATGGTCGTTGTTACAGTCTGTGATCAAAGACAGCCTGGGATCAAATTCTGACTGTGTGATGTTGTCACCACCAATGTCTACTAACCAACCAATAGAAATGCAGCATGACGTCAGCGCCACAATGCTAAATGCTAATAGATGCTAATAAATACACTTCAAGCTCTTGTTACAAAATTTTGTTGGCCTCTGTTCCTCCATCACATCCTCACTGTGACCTCGTCACAAATGTGTATAAATGTGTATGAATGTGTATAAATGTGTCTGAATGTGTATGAATGTGAATAAATGTGTCTAAATGTGTATGAATGTGAATAAATGTGTTTGAATGTGTATAAATGTGTATAAATGTGTATAAATGTGTCTGAATGTGTATAAATGTGTCTGAATGTGTATGAATGTGAATAAATGTGTCTAAATGTGTGTAAATGTGTATGAATGTAAATAAATGTGTCTAAATGTGTATGAATGTGTCTGAATGTGTACAAATGGGTATGAATGTGTATAAATGTGTATAAATGTGTCTGAATGTGTATAAATGTGTCTGAATGTGTATGAATGTGAATAAATGTGTCAAAATGTGTATAAATGTGTCTGAATGTGTATAAATGTGTTTGAATTAGTATAAATGTGTATAAATGTGATGTGTATGAATGTGTCTGAATGTGTATGGATGTGTATGAATGTGTATAAATGTGTCTGAATGTGTATAAATGTGTCTGAATGTGTATGAATGTGTATAAATGTGTCTGAATGTGTATAAATGTGTATGATTGTGTATAAAAAATGTATATGAATGTGTGTAAATGTATATGAATGTGTATAAATGTGTATGATTGTGTATAAAAATGTATATGAATGTGTGTAAATGTGTATGAATGTGTATGAATGTGTACAAAAATGTTTATGAATGTGTGTAAATGTGTATGAATGTGTATAAATGTGTATGATTGTGTATAAAAATGTATATGAATGTGTGTAAATGTGTATGAATGTGTATGAATGTGTATAAAAATGTTTATGAATGTGTGTAAATGTGTATGAATGTGTATAAATGTGTATGAATGTGTATGAATGTGTCTGAATGTGTATAAAAATGTATATGAATGTGTATAAATGTGTATGAATGTGTATGAATGTGTATAAATGTGTCTGAATGTGTATGAATGTGTATGGATGTGTACTAATGTGTCTGAATGCGTATGGATGTGTATAAATGTGTATAAAAATGTGTGTAAATGTGTCTGAATGTGTATAAATGTGTATGAATGTGTCTGAATGCGTATGAATGCGTATAAAAATGTGTATAAATGTGTATGAATGTGTATGAATGAATGTGTATAAATGTGTATAAATGTGTATGAATGTGTATAAATGTGTATAAATGTGTATGAGTGTGTATGAATATGTATAAATGTGTATGAATATGTATGAATGTGTATGAATGTGTATGAATATGTATGAATATGTATAAATGTGTATGAATATGTATGAATGTGTATGAATGTGTATAAATGTGTATGAATGTGTATGAATGTGTATTTATGTGTATGAATGTGTATGAATGTGTATGAATGAATGTGTATAAAAATGTGTATGAATATGTATAAATGTGTATAAATGTGTATGAATGTGTATAAAAATGTGTATGAATGTGTATGAATGTGTATAAATGTGTATGATTGTGTATAAAAATGTATATGAATGTGTGTAAATGTGTATGAATGTGTATGAATGTGTATTTATGTGTCTGAATGCGTATGAATGTGTATAAAAATGTGGATAAATATGTCTGAATGTGTATAAATGTGTATAACTGTGTGTGAATGTGTATAAATGTGTATGAATGTGTATGAATGTATATGAATATGTATAAATATGTATGAATGTGTATAAATGAATGTGTATAAATGTGTATGAATGTGTCTGAAAGTGTATAAATGTGTATAACTGTGTGAATGTGTATAAATGTGTATGAATGTATATGAATATGTATAAATGTGTGTGAATGTGTATGAATGAATGTGGATAAATGTGTATAAATGTGTATGAGTATGTATGAATGTGTATGAATGTGTATTTATGTGTCTGAATGCGTATAAAAATGTGTGTAAATATGTATGAATGTGTATGAATATATATGAATATGTATAAATGTGTAGGAATGTGTATAAAAATGTGTATAAATGTGTATGAGTATGTATGAATGTGTATAAATGTGTATGAATATGTATAAATGTGTGTAAATATGTATGAATGTGTATGAATATGTATAAATGTGTATAAAATTGTGTATGAATATGTATGAATGTGTATGAATGTGTTTAAAAATGTGTATAAAATTGTGTATGAATATGTATGAATGTGTATGAATATGTATAAATATGTATGAATGTGTATGAATGTGTATGAATATGTATAAATGTGTATGAATATGTATGAATGTGTATGAATGTGTTTAAAAATGTGTATAAAATTGTGTATAAATATGTATGAATGTGTATGAATGTGTATGAATGTGTTTAAAAATGTGTATAAAATTGTGTATGAATATGTATGAATGTGTATGAATGTGTTTAAAAATGTGTATAAAATTGTGTATAAATATGTATGAATGTGTATGAGTATGTATAGATGTGTATGAATATGAATGTGTGTGAATGTGTATAAAAATGTGTATAAATGACATCCACAGCTTCACCTCTGAACCCCACCAGCTCTATTAAAGAGAGTGAAACAGTGTCATTGGAGAGCACATGTTGTGTCTGCAGGACAGACGAGGATTTAAAGTTATCAACATGTCTGTCACACGTCTGAGACACGTTGTGTGTTTATTCTCACACTCTGAGTCCTCAGTATGTTTGTGGTCGTCCTGGCAGGTGGCGGCGTCCTGCTGGTGGAAGCCATGCTGTTTGAGAACAGACGAGGGCCCATCATGACTCAGATCTTCTCCCTCAACATGCTGGTGCAGGCGGAGGGACGGGAGCGCCCGCCGTCCGAGTACACACGCATCCTCAACAAGACCGGCTTCCACAACATCCAGTTGTGCCGCACGGGCAAGTCTTACGATGCCATCCTGGCCATCAGATGAGCTGGAGACAGGTGGGAGAAGGAAGTGCTGGAGACAGGTGGGAGGAGTCTCAGAGGAAGTACAGGAACTTTTCAAAGACTTGAGAGGGTTTGTAGGATGACATGATCTGATCAACTCTGAACACCAAAATGTTTCCTGTCTCAGAGTTGACGGAGCTCCAGTTTCCTTTGTGACGACACGTCAGCCTGTTTTTATCGTATCTCCCCGACAGACGTTTCTCTGGACCGAAGCTGCTGCAGGAAGTTTCTGATCAGTGTCTGAAACACATCTGTGGAAACAAACAGAAACTCTTCAGGGTCAAAGAAAAGTTTTAGGAAATACTCTGATTCCAACTGACAGCCAGCAACACGTTAGCTTAGCTTAGCTCAGTTTTGCATAACGACTGGAAACAGGTAGAAACAGTGAGCCTGGCTCCATCTAAAATCAGCCCACCACCCAGCCTACATCTGTATGTGGGGCTCTTATATGAGACTGTCCACAGGATCCATATTGACCCCACACAGGTGTTTTCACCCAGGTGGGCTCCACGTCAGTACTGCTGGAGCTGCCTGGGTAGCAACAGTGATGGGCCCAAAATGGACGTCTTATCTGGGGCTCACCTGGGTAAACAAACCGATGTGGGGTCAGTATGGAGCCTGTGGACAGTCCCACACAGGGGCCCCTTATTCAGCCCACATGGGCCCCACATACAGATGTTGGCTGGGCTGCACATCTAAACATCACTAACATTTTATATGTCTTTGTTAATATGCACAAAAACCAAAGTGTAAAAATGTCAGTTATCTGAACAAGTTTAAAGATGCACTGATGAGACGGGGGGTCAGAGTAGTTGGGGGTTTGATGCTTTGCTCAGAGGCACCTCAGCAGCCCCAGGATCCTGAGCCGTCAGCTCTCTGGCTCCCAGTCCACATCCAGTGTTTGGTCCATTCAGGGACTTGAACTTGTGAGTCTCCTCAGACTGAGCTGCCGCCGCCCCGGGCTGTGAGCTTCAGACTGACCTCGTTTTAAAAACAGAGAACGATGATTTACTGTGACGGGTTTGTTTTTGTGACTGAACTGAATCATGATTCATATACACAGTCTGATCTTTGTAACCATCATCACTATCTGTGAAGCAGCAGAGACAGGGAAACTAAAAAGCAACCAGAGTCTTTATTTAGTAGCTTTTAAGAAACAGAGATGTGTCTCAGCATGAACTAATCTCAGTGTACAAACACTAGGCAGACCTGTGTGATCCTGGTGCACAGACTGACCCAGGTGTGTCTGACCCTCTGTTAATGACAGATATCTGTGAGACAGACAAAGATGAAAAAGAGAAAAAGACAATATTATAACCTAAAATAAATCCGATCTCACCAGACTAAAATCTCAGAACCACAGATTCACTCTTGAGTTTTTACACCTGTGTTCAGGTGAGAGTCTCACCAGGGGCAGGATGTCTGTCCGTCTGTCCCATTCTCGTCAACAGATGTCAAGAACGGCTCGAGGGAGTTTCATTCAATTTGGCACAAACGTCCACTCTGACTGTAGAATGAACTGATGAGAATTTTCTATCCAAAAGGTCAAAGGTCAGCTTGACTGCGACATCATCATGTTTTAACGTCATATCTCAGGAACAGAAGTGGAGACATTTGGTCAGATGCTGAATTGGTGACTCTAATCTTGAAACTGTGCTGATTGTATAGATCTTCTGTGTGTGAAGCATCCATGTTTTCACTGACATGGATGGAGACTGTCAGAGACACTGGACTGGTGGGCGGAGTCATACAACCACAGGGTGGACTGGTGGGCGGAGTCATACAACCACAGGATGGACTGGTGGGCGGAGTCATACAACCACAGGATGGACTGGTGGGCGGAGTCATACGACCACAGGGTGGCCTGGTGGGCGGAGTCATACAACCACAGGGTGGACTGGTGGGCGGAGTCATACAACCACAGGGTGGACTGGTGGGCGGAGTCAGACAACCACAGGGTGGACTGGTGGGCGGAGTCATACAACCACAGGGTGGACTGGTGGGCGGAGTCAGACAACCACAGGGTGGACTGGTGGGCGGAGTCATACAACCACAGGGGTGGTGACTCTTGTTCAGTCTGAGTAGTGTTTTCATGTGATGAGGTCAGCGTTCTGCTTTATGTTTATCAGACTTTAACACTCCTCTGAAGATTAATTATAAACACTGATTTATATCTGAGCTGACGAACATGTTGTGTGTTGTGATGTTGTGTTTAATGTGTGACTGTGTTGACTATGATGAGTTCAGGTTCCCTCTCAGACTGCATGTAAATCAGACACTCAGTTTGCCTCCACCATCCCTCTGCTGCTGTTACAAAGAAGAATCACTGCAGTGCTGTTGTTTTTATTTATGTTTGTTTGTTTGTTTGTTACATTTCTGGAACATCACGTGTTTACACATAATCTGAGCTCTGATTGTGTACTGATGATGTCACATCCCGAATACAGAGCAGTGTGAGAGGAGCAGGAGACACTTTAGCGTTAGTGATGTGTGTGACAGACGAGGTGTGAATGATTATTTTGTGTCCTCTGACTGTTCCACGTCACCAGCATGAATCCTGCACATTCAGTCACACACCGACATCTTCTTTCTTCTTTGTAAAAGGTTCATGTTTATAGAAATGAATAATTAAAACTATGCATGTGTAGACGACCCCCAGGTGACTGATTCTGACGATGCAGCTGTTATTGATGCAGTTTTCCTCCACATGTAACTTTACATATTAAACACTTTATTAAAAACAATCAGGAACATACTACATCTGTTTTATCGCTGTCTTTAAAGCTGTCTGTGACTTTATTCTGCACCGATCCTTCCTGACCCTTCTGACATTAAAGGAAACGACCACTTCCATTTTATTCTCCATTTATTTTCACATATTTTAAAAAGAAGAATTACAATCATACTCTTCATAAAGCTAAACCTGAAACCTATAAAAAGTAAATACAATCAAACAAAGTGTGACTAAAACATTAGCTTCTACATCACATTTCTATTCCAGCACATGTTTAGGGGGATTTTTATTAATATAGAAAAAGAAAATATGATGATTTGTTTGTTGGTATCGCTGCTTAAAATCATTGTGAAACCCATCAACAGAATATTTAATGAGATTTAATTTTCTTATTTATAGCTTCTAACAGGGGAGAAAAAAGTTGGTATTCAGGGGTTAATGTAAAACCTCTGGACTTATATTTTAAATGATTCAATCTTTTACTGGAGCTTTTCACTACATAATGTAGTGTGTTTATTTATATGAGTGATTTTTACACTGAAATCAACAAAAATGGAATACTGTGAGGCCCGGCCCAGCATCGGCCCAGGAGTGGCCCAGCATTGGCCCAGCATCGGCCCAGCAGCGGCCCTCAGCACGCCGGAAGAAATGAGTCCTGTAAAATATATTTAACTGTAATCTCACAGTTAGAGCCTGTTACATTACTGATATATGACAGAACATTCCTGTAAATGACTGAATTTACATGTGATTACTGTGATTTATCAGTATGCTCCTGTAAAATTATTATATTTACCTGCATAAATTTTACAATAAAATGTGCTTAAATATCACAGTAAAAGCCTGTGAGGTGATAATAATGTCATTTACTGTGAAATATTACAGTTACATATTGTAACTTCCTGGAAATAATTTGCAGTGCAATTGTTTTTACAGTTTAACATTGTCACACAACAACAACCTGTGTAAATAAATAATTCTAATTAACAAATATCTATCTCAGAAAATATAAACCTGTATCAGTATGTAATATTAATGACCAATTACCCATGACTTAGAAATATAAACCAGTCCAAATGTAAAACATACAGTACAGGCCAAAAGTTTGGACACACCTTCTCATTCAATGCGTTTTCTTTATTTTCATGACTATTTACATTGTAGATTCTCACTGAAGGCATCAAAACTATGAATGAACACATGTGGAGTTATGTACTTAACAAAAAAAGGTGAAATAACTGAAAACATGTTTTATATTCTAGTTTCTTCAAAATAGCCACCCTTTGCTCTGATTACTGCTTTGCACACTCTTGGCATTCTCTCCATGAGCTTCAAGAGGTAGTCACCTGAAATGGTTTTCCAACAGTCTTGAAGGAGTTCCCAGAGGTGTTTAGCACTTGTTGGCCCCTTTGCCTTCACTCTGCGGTCCAGCTCACCCCAAACCATCTGGATTGGGTTCAGGTCCGGTGACTGTGGAGGCCAGGTCATCTGCCGCAGCACTCCATCACTCTCCTTCTTGGTCAAATAGCCCTTACACAGCCTGGAGGTGTGTTTGGGGTCATTGTCCTGTTGAAAAATAAATGATCGTCCAACTAAACGCAAACCGGATGGGATGGCATGTCGCTGCAGGATGCTGTGGTAGCCATGCTGGTTCAGTGTGCCTTCAATTTTGAATAAATCCCCAACAGTGTCACCAGCAAAACACCCCCACACCATCACACCTCCTCCTCCATGCTTCACAGTGGGAACCAGGCATGTGGAATCCATCCGTTCACCTTTTCTGCGTCTCACAAAGACACGGCGGTTGGAACCAAAGATCTCAAATTTGGACTCATCAGACCAAAGCACAGATTTCCACTGGTCTAATGTCCATTCCTTGTGTTTCTTGGCCCAAACAAATCTCTTCTGCTTGTTGCCTCTCCTTAGCAGTGGTTTCCTAGCGCAGCTATTTGACCATGAAGGCCTGATTGGCGCAGTCTCCTCTTAACAGTTGTTCTAGAGATGGGTCTGCTGCTAGAACTCTGTGTGGCATTCATCTGGTCTCTGATCTGAGCTGCTGTTAACTTGCCATTTCTGAGGCTGGTGACTCGGATGAACTTATCCTCAGAAGCAGAGGTGACTCTTGGTCTTCCTTTCCTGGGTCGGTCCTCATGTGTGCCAGTTTCGTTGTAGCGCTTGATGGTTTTTGCGACTCCACTTGGGGACACATTTAAAGTTTTTGCAATTTTCCGGGCTGACTGACCTTCATTTCTTAAAGTAATGATGGCCACTGGTTTTTCTTTAGTTAGCTGATTGGTTCTTGCCATAATATGAATTTTAACAGTTGTCCAATAGGGCTGTCGGCTGTGTATTAACCTGACTTCTGCACAACACAACTGATGGTCCCAACCCCATTGATAAAGCAAGAAATTCCACTAATTAACCCTGATAAGGCACACCTGTGAAGTGGAAACCATTTCAGGTGACTACCTCTTGAAGCTCATGGAGAGAATGCCAAGAGTGTGCAAAGCAGTAATCAGAGCAAAGGGTGGCTATTTTGAAGAAACTAGAATATAAAACATGTTTTCAGTTATTTCACCTTTTTTTGTTAAGTACATAACTCCACATGTGTTCATTCATAGTTTTGATGCCTTCAGTGAGAATCTACAATGATGGTCCAGTATACAGGACCATCATACAGGACTGTATGATGGTCCTGTATGATGTGCCAATATGATGGTTGTTGAGCGGTGTTTCCGGCCCCCTCCAGCGGCGCAGAGGCGCAGCTGCAGCCCGGGCAGGGTCCCCTCCTCCCGGCCGCAGCTCGCTCTCAGCTACGCTGTGTTTGTGTATGTGGAATGCGGGTCAAGCGGAACTCTGAGCTCAAACTGCGCTTCACTTGAGACCCAAAGCCCGGCTCTCCTCGGCCTGACGTGCTCTGTATGTACCCTAATGTTTGTTTTCGGTCCTCCGGGGCTCTGATTCATGTGGTTATAATGCAGAGTGTGTAGTTTAAATGAATATAAGTGTAGTTAGTGTGTGAGCAGTATGGAGGCAGCAGCAGCAGCCCGCTACGAAACATCGTCATTTAAAATGGCGCCAAAGATTAACCTGTGGTAAACCCTCCACACTGAGCCCCGCTGCCCACCAACACACTCCGCTCACACACCGACTGTTTATTAATTAATAATCACAGATCAATAACGTGCCGATGGCAGGGAGTTAGTTTGGTTCTATTATTGACCCTTAACCTTTGACAGTTAGCTGTTTAATGAGGGGGCGCCATACAAGCAACGTTATGTTAGCAACACGAGCTAAAGCTAATGCCAACCACATTACACAGGAGGAGAGTAGCCTCCTGCTAACGAGCTAACGTCAGCTGAATTCACCGTGCACACCTGCCGGTAGAAAACGCTGCATATTGAAGTGTAAACCTGCTGCTATGAACCGGTGTCTCGCTCTGCGGGATGCTAATTAAGCTAACAGGCGTACCGGAGCATTTTGAAAAGTCTTATCATGAACAACATTTGCACCGGAGGCGCCGGGTGTGGGTGGGCCCGCACGTTGCGTAACGGCGGTGGGAAGATTAGCTCCGGCTAACGTTAGTCGGCCAGCATTTTCAGTGTGATTTAAAAAATGCACCGCTGTGTGGTCTGATTTAAAGCTAGCTGCGATCACACCGTAAAAACACAGTAATAGCGTCCTGCGTGTGTCGCTGTGTTGCCGGGGCAACAGTAAACACTAGCTGCTTTAGCCTGCTAGCTACAGTTAGCCGCTAGCTAGTTAGCCGATACGTTGTGGTGCGTGTTTGCTGGAAAAAGGGGCGTCACACTCAAACCAGGGCTAAGCTGCTGTTAGCCTAGCCTGCTAGTTAGGGTTAGCACCTTCCCCCCTGTGCATCCTGCTACACAGCCTGAGATATTTCCACCTGTCCGCAGGTTTTAGAGTTCCTGATGGTGTTGGCTGTCTGTGTTGCATGTTGTCATCATCATCATCATCATCATCATCATCAGTGACTGTGGTATGTACTCATCCTCATCTAACAGGCTGCTGTGCTGTCACATCTGCAGCTGCAGCACTGAGCAGGTTTTACTACTGTGTAACTCTGGTGTTTATAATCAAGGTTTGATTAGAGACACGATGCATCTCCTCAGGTGCCCCATGACTCACCTCCAGGAGCTGCAGGGACCCTGATACTTTCAGGCACCCATTAGCTTACCACACAACACATCCAGACACACACAGGGACAGAGGATAAAAACACACACTCTGTATGCTTTAGCTCTATCACGTTTCCATTACTGTTTTGTGATTTGTGGCTCTAAACAAAGCAGCATGCTGCACGTCACCGTGCTCTCACAGGACTGATGTCAAAGATGTGATGACAGGCTGAGCTGAGCTGAGCTGACTGTGAGGCAGAGATTCACCAGCGCTTTGTTAAACTTTGTTATAAATGTACTGGTGACACCATCATTAAAGATGTTCTGTCAAAGGTTATTCTCTACTTTTGCTCATCACAGTTATCGACACGATATGCAACAGAAAAACGGTTCTTGCTACTGAACGCTAAAACAAGTACGATCACGCACAGAGCCACGGTCAGGAGGAAGTTGTGGCCGGTGTATATTGTTCAAGAGAATATTAAGGATCGCATCTTGACTGTGTTGAAACAGCATCTCCAAACATTTCAGGAATTACAAATGAATTGTGATTGTAAATGAACTTATTTATTAAATTAACTTTAAAGTTGATTGTAGATTTTACCAGATTATAAATGTGACAGTGAAAATACATCTGCAGTATCTGATGATTATGTTGTTCACTTAAACAATTAATGTTCCTGTCATCACTATTTGACTGGTCACCAGTTACTTTAATGTGCTGTCATTAGGGTTGTAACGATACATCGATTCGCATCGATACATAGATTCATTGATTAACGATCCGATTATATCGATGCAAAATGAAAACATCGATCCATATCGTCATCTTAAAGATACACATTTATTTTGAAATTCACATAGCACGTCTGTGTCACCATTTCTGGGCAAGTGCGCCTCCGCTCAAACAACAAACAGAGCTCAGAAATAAAATGGTCAAATCATATTCTAGTTGTTTTTGTGAGTTGATGTAAATGATTGTGTTAGATGGGCATATGATATCACGTCATATCGATCGCAGGCTCCTGAATCGAATCGAATCAAAATCGTATTGTGACAGACTTTGTGATATCGGCAAACATCGTATCGTCATCCAAACAAATCAATATAATATCGTATTGTGATGAAGCTGGTGATTTACACCCCTAGCTGTCATCCGTCATTGCAGCTTCTGATAGCTGTCAGTCAATATGTAACTGTAATCACTTGTCAGTCAGCTGTCAATCAGCTGTCATCTGTTTGCAGCTCAGTTGATGTGTCATCCGCTGCGCAGGATGCTGATGTCATTCACATACACTGTAAAACATTACGACAGGAAATACAGAAGGACCTTTTCACAATGTTTATGTGTCAGCCTGTCTCTGTAGTAAATTTGTGACATCACAAGTTGACAGAAATCCTGATGGTTGGTTTAAAGTGTGTGAATATGAAGTGTGTGTGTTTCTGGAAGTGTCTTGATACGTGCACAGTGTTTCTGTAGGAGCACCTGTACCTGCTTTATTTTGGAAAACACATGGAAATGTGACCTTTCAGTGTTTTCAGCAGCAGCTGTGTGTGTCATGATGAGTGTGTGTTTATTCATGGTGGAACTGACTTCATGCTGAATGTTGATCAGCTGTGAGTCCTCAGAAGTTGTTAAACTTATTCTCATGTTTGTCAGGAATTCATCATACTCTTCTTCACTGTCCTGTAAAATCCTGTCTCTGAGCCGGACTTTTTAAATATTCCTCCCAAACTTTTGTTTTTGTTGTTGTTGTTGTGAGCTGTCTGCTCTGTGTTTAGTGTCCTCACGCCGGAGCTCTGCAGACAGACGACAATGAAGAGAAGCAGGCACCCCAGCAGCAGCGATGACTCCGACAATGGAAGTAAGCAAAATATTGTCTCTGCTGACTCACTCGTACTCCGTCCAAATATAGAGCTGAATGAGGTCGAGCACAACTTGTGCCACCTTCCTCAATTTGTACAAGTGAAAGCTGCAGCAGAGGAAACGTCAACTGTCTCCCTGAAATAACCACCTAATATCACTTTGGTTGGAATATGATTATTACATTACGATGATGTTTCAGTGTGGTCACATGTGTAAATGTTACATCATCAGTTTCTGTGTCAGAAAGTGTGTCTTTGTTCTCAGTGTCAGTAAATGTGTGCTCCATGTTCAGGAAGGAAACCCAGTCTGAGAAAAGGAAAGGCGAGCGGCAGATGGACAAAGATTAAGGAAAGGAAAAAGAGGGTCTACAGTCTGAGAGACAGGCGACAGAGTAGGGACACTTGGACCTTTAAAGACATTCCTGCAGGTCAGACAGACGGGCCCAGATCTGACCCCAGTCAACAGCTTTGTTCCATTTGTTTCATCCTCCACAGAGTGTCAGATGGGCAGGGTTTTACCATGTCATATAGAGATGGTTTGGATCTTCTTATCATCCAGTCTGGTATAAAAACTCTGAGCTATCTGAGCTCAGGTCTGATTCAGGGTTTGTGAGACAAACAGTTGATGAATAAAGGACTTCAGGACTCTGAGCTCTGACATGGAGTCATTAAACGACTGCTGCTGCTGTCAGTAACTTTACAGTCAGCCCAAAGTCAAATCAGTGACGAGCAAAGACATGAAACAGAAAACAGAAAATGTCAGGTGCACCATTTTGACTATACAAATCAGCCACACATGTATTTCTAGTTCCTCCTGGGGGTGGGGGGAGAATTCATATGTTTCTGAAGTAGCAGCAGAAACAGGCGAAGAAGAAATCAGATGTTTAAGAGCCTGTTGTGTTTCTCCCTCAGGTAACTCTACCTGCTGGTCCCAACATTCATCACAGCACAGGAGAGGGACCGGACAGAAACCCTCTGAGGTACGTGCGTCTCAACCTGCACAAGGTCCATTTCTGAAAACCCGCCCACACCCATAAAGCTCAGCACCAGAACAGACCCGTTACCTGTCATCATGTCTCAGTCAAAGTTGCACCTGTTAATAAAAGGCCTGTGACCCACACCCGTGATCAAAGCCCCCCAGGCCCCAGTCCCTCACATGAAGCTGGTTCTCCGTCTCTTTGACTGGATGGTGAAAACATTCAATCACTGCCAGGTTAGGAAACATGTTAGCATGCTCCTTCCACCACCATCAAACCTCCAAAGGATCCCAACTCCATGTAGGCTGCCACCTCGTCTCACCTGCTCGTGTGTCGTGCAAAACTGTGTGAAACCTAATTATCATGTCAGAGGAATGAATGAATGAATCCATCACAACTTCACTCTGCTCATTAAAACGATCATAGCTTAAATAAATAATGTACTGAGTTGATGAATTATCTTCTGCGCTCATGTTCAAGCCTGAACACAGGCCTTCTGCAATTAATAGTTTAGTCTGTAAAATGTAAAAGACAAAAATGAAAAATGCTGATGAGAGTTTCCCAAAGTGACGTCTTTTAAAAGCTTCTTATGTCCAACAGACCAAAACTCTTCAGTCGTTGTCGTCAGTGACGCAGAATCAGAGATACTTTATTGATCCCTGAAGGGAAACTGATCGGTTACAGCCGCTCTGATGTGAAGAACAGAGAATTATAAGAAGTAAAAATAAGAGTATGAAACAGAAGTATGTAAATTTAAAGTCATAAATTCAATAAGATATAAATAAAAGATGTGTGTTATGTGACAGTGTTTGACAGCAGTACTTCAGATATTAAGTGTGTCAGAGTATAGTAATATATGCTCCATTAAACCAGTGTTACAGTCAGAAATATAAAATATATATTATTCTGTCATGTTCACTGCAGTAAACACGTCAGTAGGATAAAAACTAGAATAAGAATAAACATAATAAGTATGTACAGTTATGTGCATCGTATGTTGAATAAATATGTACATTCAAAATATGAATGGAAGCAGAACCAGCAAATGTTATTGATATCTGCTAAGAAATGACTGAAAACATTCATTAAAATAATGAATTAATTTCTTTCAGTGGACGTATTAATTCATGGACCGATGCTCTGATTGTGTTTTTATTCATTGTTTCATTAGTATTATTTTTGTTTTGGATCTTTGGGGAAAAACCCAACTGTAAAAACATAAATGAATAATGTTTAATAGATGTGATTCAAGTGTTTGTGAGATGAGCTGACGCCGTGTCGCAGGTTGTGCTCTGGCTCTGTGGGCTGCTCTTATCTCCTGTACAGTCTGTGGACTTGGCCCCTGCAGGCCTCTGTACACGCCCTCCCATCAGCAGCCAGTCAGATCAAAACAAAACAATGACTCAGGCCTCAGCTGGATCCTGATTGGCCAGTTTCTGTGATTGTTTTTTTTAAAGCAGTGCAGACACAGATACACAGACACACACACACACACACACACTGAACCCTGAACGTTATAGAGCTTATATGAGCTTGATGACATCATTGATCTAGAGTGGAGTAGAATAAAATAGACATGAAATAAAATCAGTGCACAAATAGACATTAAGTGAAGAGCAGATCGATCTGTCAGCGCCTGTAAGATGAGAACATCTGCAGAGTTACATTTGTTCTCATTCTGCTTTTTCACTGGTGAATATTTGCTCAGAAGATTCAGAGGAGGTTTCAAATCCAAACGTGTCCCCGCTGCACGTCACACTGACTCACTCTGACTCTGGTTTTCATGCTGCAGGTTTTCAGGACCGACCTGATCACCGCCATGAAGGTGCACGACTCGCACCAGCTGAACCCAGAGGACTACTACGTCCTCGCCGACCCGTGGAGGCAGGAGTGGGAGAAGGGCGTCCAGGTTCCCGTCAGCCCTCAGTCCATCCCGCAGCCCGTCGCCAGGTAGGACAGAAGAGAGCGCCATGTGTGATCCTGTGTGTCCCTGAGTGAGACGTCACCCCTCTGCGCGGAGACGTCACCGCTCAGATTAAAGTGACAGGAGGCTTACAGAGCCGCAGTTTAATTTAAATTAGATTTGACGGCTCTCAGTCGGACAGTTTGTGATACATCAAGGACGAAGTTAGAGAAAGATTAAAACACCAAAGCTGTATTTACACGAGTCGTGTCATGTGTTGCCTCCAGCTTGCACTGTTTACCCACCAACAGAAACATGCTAAGTGTTATTTGGACGTGTCAGGTGAAAACTCTGCCCCCTGGTGTCATTACAAAGAGTGTGTCTGTGACCTGCTGCTGGAACACACACACACACACACACACACACACACACACACAATTTGTCTCATTTGTTGTTTGAGTGATAAAAACTGTCAGAGCACAGAAACTGTCTCCTTCATGTGATGACGTCCACGTGTGTGCTAACATTTAACCCTAACCCTGTGAACGCAGCACAAACTAAGGTGACTGTCCCCTGCAGGGTTTTGGCAGAGAAGGGGAAGGAGGTCATGTTCGTCAGACCAAAGAAGTTGATCCGGACGTCGGGCGCCGAGGCGCTGGGCTACGTGGACATCCGAACGCTGGCTGATGGGATGTGCCGCTACGACCTGAACGAGGAGGACGTGGCCTGGATGCAGATCGCCAACGAGGAGTTTTCAGAGATGGGTGAGTCACAGAGCAGAGGGTCGGACTGAGGGTGATGATTAGGGGTGCACCACACATCGATCTGGACTGATTCAAATATGTCACCGACACAAAGTGAAACCATCGATATCATCATCATCATCTTTAACACCCACCTTTATTCCCATGACACGTCGGTGTCACCGCATCAAACACACCTCCTTCTTAAACATTCAAACTTTAATCTGACGGCCAAGAAAAAGACGACAGCATATTTACAGACATTGTCTTGTGTTGATTTTAGACTCCTCAGTTGAATCGAATCAACATTGTGTGGTGGCTTATTGTGAAGTTAACAATATCCTGTCATGTGATGAACCACATCACTTATATTTGATGCTTTTATTATTTAAGAAGAATAACTTTATTCATGCTCAAGGGGAAATTCAGTTATCTGTCAACTCATCTATTATATGTCAAAGAATTATAAAGCCTGATGGGTTTTTATATAAAAAAATAAAAGCAGACAAAACCAAGGACATCAGGGACCTCACAGGTGAAATGCTACACATGAGTGAGGTCACACTGTGGCGTCAGGACTAACGTGTCCTCTTTTCTCCTCCTTTATTGTCATCATACCAACGACATGTCAAAGCTACACGGGACACAGTGACACTACCCTCATCACATCACCAACACATCAGAATGAATAAGTAATAATCAATAATAAGAGGCAGGTGTTGTTATGATGTCACCCAGACTGGGAATGACAATCAGGACAGTTCATGAGGTGTGACGGTCCAGAGAAGGAGACTGTAAGTCAGGCACTGTGACAGAGAACCATGAGCCACTGCGTCCACACGCGTCGTCATCTTCTGTAATGTGACTTTGATTCATGGAGAGCCAGAGGGAGAAATCTTCACTCATTCATCAGCTACAGTTCGTTCTGTGTGTCTGAACACTGACAGGAAGAAAATGAAATAAATATAGAAATAAAAAAATCACTTCGAAGTCAAATCAGATTTTTGTTTTTTCCAATATTTATCACATTTTAGAGACAAACTGAAAACATAAACATCCTGAAGTATTTCTGTCCATTCAGAGTTTGTGTGAGACGCTTCACTCAGACACATCCTTTTGATTTAAAACCTGTTATTAGTATTTCAGATGAACTTTAATGATCATCTCTGGTTTACAGTCAGAGAACAAATCATTTGTCTTCTTGTCTCAGCTTCGCTCCGTCTCCTCATCAGGCTGCAGTCTGTCTTCACATCAGAGTTTTGGGTTCTCAGGGTTCATGGGGAGAGTTTTTATTTTAGGTTTCTGTGACCACGTCTGTGTTTAGATGCTCGTTGTTGTCGCCAGTTAAACTCTCTTCGTGGTGAGATGACTCACTGAGTAAACCTCGCAGTCAGACCTCTAATTACACATGTTGGATAGTAAAGGGTTAAATCCAAAATGGCAGCAGAAAGAAATGAGTGTGTTTTAAATAAACAGCAGTTTAATAAGTGGTGAGATGATGAAACTGTTTTCATGACATCAGAAGAGACTTTGTGACAATAAAATCAGGAAACTTTGTACTTCCTGTTTTTCCAGCCTCGCCGCTGCTGGACGAGATCACCATGGAGCGGGTGATGGAGGAGTTTGAGCGCTGCTGCCACGAAAACATGACGCACGCCATGGAGACGGAGGAGGGGCTGGGCATTGAGTACGATGAGGACGTGGTGTGTGACGTGTGCCAGTCACCTGACGGCGAAGACAACAACGAGATGGTGTTCTGTGACAAGTGCAACATCTGCGTTCACCAGGTCAGAGGTCAACGCACCTTTAACTCACCGTACATCAACAACAAAGAACCAATACGTATTTTTAATGATTAAAATCAGACTTTCACTGTAAAATATAGAATCTGAGTTCAGACAGAAGCACAAACGAGTCCCACAGACGTGTTTTATAAAAAGATGTGAAGAGTGAAATCTGAAACATCTGAACTGACCTGACGCGTCTGAGTGATGAAGGTCGCGGCGTCACTGTGGTGAAAATGAAAACGACTCCTCTCACCTGTCATATCAGATGTAGCTGTAGCTTTATCTGACACACACGCACGCACTCTGTGTGCTGTACCTTCATCCTCCTGCTGTCTGAAGCTGACTCATTCTCTGTGTGTGTGTGTGTGTGTGTGTGTGTGTCTGTCTCCAGGCGTGTTACGGCATCCAGAAGGTCCCAAAGGGCAGCTGGCTGTGTCGGATCTGCGCCCTTGGCATCCTGCCAAAGTGCCAGTTGTGTCCCAAGAAGGGCGGAGCCATGAAGCCGACCAGAAGTGGAACCAAGTGGGTCCACGTCAGCTGTGCCTTGTGGATTCCAGAGGTGACGATAAACTCCTCCTCTCCACAGTTTATTACAACAAACAGTTTGTGTTTAGATACGTGTCACTTCCTGTTTGTCCTGAACGCTTCCTGTCCTCTGTGTGACCCTGTGATAAATAGGTCAAAGGTCACTCCTGGTTAAATAAGTCACTGAGCAGCTGTGACAGATGATCCATCAGCGGGAATAAAGAATCAATAATCAATAATCAGAGAAGTCGTTCTTCCCTCTGTCTGTGAACGCATCATTTTACTGTATAAAATACAACATGCAGACAGAAGCTGTTTGAGTTTGTCTCCAGCGTCTGAACAAGAACATGAAGTTAACCCTTCGGTCTCTGAGCTCCGTCAGCGCCCACACTGGTGTTTATACTTATTGTGATGTCATTTCTTAAAGTACCTTCAAATACTTGTCATAATCTGTACAGCCTCAGCTCGTCAATAAACCATACATATATATATATATAATAATGTGTATAATGAGCAGAGTGAAGAGGTGTTGTGATGACTCATCATTCATTCCTCAGACCTGACGACATGTTTTCACAGTTTTGTACGACACACAACTGAAGTGTCAGCGCTGCACCAGTCTGAAGGTGCACTGTGATGCTAGAATCATACAATAAAAAGTGCAACTGAACGAAGAATCTTAGTTTTATTTAGGTTAATTCCAAAAGAGAGACTCGTTGGTTTGAGTAGAGCAGCAGTGCTCAGTCTCTGCTTTAGTTTCTACACAAACTTTATCAGCAAAATGTTTCATTTATAATAAAATGTCTTATTTTATTACTCATGAAAGACGCAGAGACTCTGGAGGTTTGATTTCTGCTGGAGCATCAATATGAATGTGTTTGTGCAGGTGAGCATCGGGAATCCAGAGAAGATGGAGCCGATCACCAACGTGTCGCACATCCCCAGTAACAGATGGGCTCTGATCTGCTGCCTGTGTAAAGAGAAGACTGGAGCGTGTATACAGGTAGAGTCGCCGCTCACCTTTCACCGCCGCCACGGCGTCTAATGAGACGTGACGAGCAACGCTTCACCCAGCGTGTTAGGAAAACCCTCAGGGTGGAGGAGAGGAGAGTGATGGAGGGAGGAGAGGAGAGTGATGGAGGGAGGAGAGGGGAGTGATGGAGGGAGGAGAGGAGAGTGATGGAGGGAGGAGAGGAGAGTGATGGAGGGAGGAGAGGGGAGTGATGGAGGGAGGAGAGGAGAGTGATGGAGGGAGGAGAGGGGAGTGATGGAGGGAGGAGAGGGGAGTGATGGAGGGAGGAGAGGAGAGTGATGGAGGGAGGAGAGGGGAGTGATGGAGGGAGGAGAGGAGAGTGATGGAGGGAGGAGAGGGGAGTAATGGAGGGAGGAGAGGGGACAAGACGGGAGGGGAGGGGAGTGGAGGAAATGAGAGGAGAGGAGAGTGCTGGAGGGAGGAGAGTGGACAAGACGGGAGGGGAGGGGAGTGGAGGAAATGAGAGGAGAGGAGAGTGATGGAGGGAGGAGAGGAGAGTGATGGAGGGAGGAGAGGAGAGTGATGGAGGGAGGAGAGGGGAGTAATGGAGGGAGGAGAGGGGACAAGACGGGAGGGGAGGGGAGTGGAGGAAATGAGAGGAGAGGGGAGTGCTGGAGGGAGGAGAGTGGACAAGACGGGAGGGGAGGGGAGTGGAGGAAATGAGAGGAGAGGAGAGTGATGGAGGGAGGAGAGGAGAGTGATGGAGGGAGGAGAGGAGAGTGATGGAGGGAGGAGAGGGGAGTGATGGAGGGAGGAGAGGGGAGTGATGGAGGGAGGAGAGGAGAGTGATGGAGGGAGGAGAGGGGAGTGATGGAGGGAGGAGAGGAGAGTGATGGAGGGAGGAGAGGGGAGTGATGGAGGGAGGAGAGGGGACAAGACGGGAGGGGAGGGGAGTGGAGGAAATGAGAGGAGAGGGGAGTGACGGAGGGAGGAGAGGGGACAAGACGGGAGGGGAGGGGAGTGGAGGAAATGAGAGGAGAGGGGAGTGATGGAGGGAGGAGGGGAGAGTGATGGAGGGAGGAGGGGAGAGTGATGGAGGGAGGAGAGGAGAGTGATGGAGGGAGGAGAGGAGAGTGACGGAGGGAGGAGAGGGGACAAGACGGGAGGGGAGGGGAGTGGAGGAAATGAGAGGAGAGGGGAGTGATGGAGGGAGGAGGGGAGAGTGATGGAGGGAGGAGAGGAGAGTGACGGAGGGAGGAGAGGGGACAAGACGGGAGGGGAGGGGAGTGGAGGAAATGAGAGGAGAGGGGAGTGATGGAGGGAGGAGGGGAGAGTGATGGAGGGAGGAGAGGAGAGTGATGGAGGGAGGAGAGGGGACAAGACGGGAGGGGAGGGGAGTGGAGGAAATGAGAGGAGAGCAGAGTGATGGAGGGAGGAGAGAGCAGGAGTGACAATGAGGATTAAGACGAGTCGACGAGTCTAAAAAAGGAAAACACAACAGTCAGCATTTATCACAGTTTATTATGAAGTGTTTGAAACATTGTCCCAAACACATTGTGCACATTCAGAGCCCTCTGAAGCCTTTAATCACAATCTTCAACAACCATGTTGGATTTTAAATGCTGCTGAAGTACGAGACACTTCGTGCCGTTCCGTATGAACGTGAACATGATGCAGGTCAGTCAAAAGTTCAACCACTTAAATAACATCTGAAATAAATAAAGTGCCTCTGAAATGTGGGGCACATTGAATCCTGCAGATTATCTGACAGAAATGATGGACTTCACTTTAAAGTTAATAAAACAACATGTAAGTTATAATGAAGAGGCATGTTGCTGCGTGTAGTATGAATATGAACCTGCACATCATCTGACAACACCTCTTAAAGTTAACAAATAATAAAACGTCTCAAAAAAGATTCATTGCTGCTGAATTCATTTTCTAGATCAAAGTGCTGGTTTATGAGAGAACGTCTCTCCAGTTTAAAGCTCCAGTCTACTGGAGCATTACCAGTGTGCTGTCTGACAGCGCTGTAGCACCCACTAGTGGCGGGCGGCTGTATGACAGTTAAGCTGCCTCGTACATGAATAAAACACAAAGTGGTTTAACCGACCAACATTTCTGGTGCTGACTAGTGAGGGCGCGGACGTTTAATCCACGCAAATCCCTAACCACGCCAACTCTGGCGTTTGACGGCCCCTAGAGAGTGTCTGTTTGAAGAAGGTTCTACTTTGTACTAACTATTATTTTTTATTAATGGGAACACCTGAGACTAACAACGTAAAAATAAAACCACCATGTCTGAATGTTTGCTCTTAGCTCCAGTGTTTAATCACATGTGATACAAATATAAAATCAATATGTACAAACGGTTCATGATGTCATTGTTGTATTAGCAGACTCTTCAGCTGTAAATTATTTCCAGTCATTGGACGTTACGATTGATCGTAGAGATGACGGCTGAGAGATTGATATATTATAAATATTAAGTATAATGAATGAAGGTGTGACTAACTGAGTGTGTGTCTGCTGCCGCAGTGCTCAGCCAAAAATTGCCGGACTGCCTTCCACGTGACGTGCGGCCTCCACGCCAGCCTTGAAATGAACACCATCCTCACCGAGGACGACGAGGTCAAGTTCAAGTCTTACTGCCCCAAACACTCTGGGCTGGATGGCGCCGAGTCCAGAGACAGAGACTCGGGAGGCGAGGAGGAGAAGGAGAGCACCAGAGACAAGAAGGGACGGAGAAGAGGCAGAGTCAGAGGGGAGGAAGACGCCGTCTCCTCCTCTTCATCCTCCTATGTGGCTCCTCAGCACATCGACAGAACGCCCAGCGATCTGGAGGCGCTCGCCAGTCGCCAGCAGGAGAAGAGGGTCAGCCTCCGTAAGCTGAAGCTGCAGGAGATGGAGGAGGACTTCTACCAGTTTGTGGAGGTGGAGGAGGTGGCAAGTCACCTGAAGCTGCCGCCAGAGGTGGTGGACTTCCTGTATCAGTACTGGAAACTCAAACGCAAAGCCAACTTCAACCAGCCGCTCCTCACGCCCAAGAAGGACGAGGAGGACAGCCTGGCACGCCGCGAGCACGAGGTGCTGCTGCGACGCCTGCAGCTCTTCACGCACCTCCGTCAGGACCTGGAGAGGGTAGGTCTCTACCTCACTTCCTGTAGTTCACAGAGCAGCAGGGACAAGGAGGAGCAGGAAGAGGAGCAGGAAGAGGGAGTGACCAAAGAAAATACTTTTAAATAAAGTCTGACAGCAGGAAGAGAAGTTTGATCCTTTGTAGATTCAGTCACAAGTTACAGCAGCACAAGAGACAGGAAATGATGTACTCAGCACACCTCAGGGTCACCTCAGGTCAACTCAGGGTCACCTCAGGGTCACCTCAGGTCAACTCAGGGTCACCTCAGGTCAACTCAGGGTCACCTCAGGTCAACTCAGGGTCACCTCAGGGTCACCTCAGGTCAACTCAGGGTCACCTCAGGTCAACTCAGGGTCGACCCAGGGTCACCTCAGGTCACCTCAGGTCAACTCAGGGTCGACTCAGGGTCACCTCAGGTCACCTCAGGTCAACTCAGGGTCGACTCAGGGTCACCTCAGGTCAATTCAGGGTCCACTCAGGGTCACCTCAGGGTCACCTCAGGTCAACTCAGGGTCACCTCAGGTCAACTCAGGGTCACCTCAGGTCAACTCAGGGTCACCTCAGGGTCACCTCAGGTCAACTCAGGGTCGACCCAGGGTCACCTCAGGTCAACTCAGGGTCACCTCAGGGTCACCTCAGGTCAACTCAGGGTCGACTCAGGGTCACCTCAGGTCAATTCAGGGTCCACTCAGGGTCACCTCAGGGTCACCTCAGGTCAACTCAGGGTCACCTCAGGTCAACTCAGGTCACCTCAGGGCCGACTCAGGTTGCCTCAGGGTCACCTTAGGTCACCTCAGGGTCACCTCATGTCAACTCAGGGTCTACTCAGGTCAACTCAGGGTCACCTCAGGGTCACCTCAGGGCCGACTCAGGTCACCTCAGGGTCTACTCAGGGTCACCTCAGGTCAACTCAGGGTCACCTCAGGGCCGACTCAGGTCACCTCAGGGTCTACTCAGGGTCACCTCAGGTCAACTCAGGGTCAACTCAGGGTCACCTCAGGGTCGACTCAGGGTCAACTCAGGGTCACCTAAGGGTCAACTCAGGGTCCACTGAGGGTCACCTCAGGTCGTCTCAGGGTCACCTCAGGTCAACTCAGGGTCGACTCAGGGTCACCTCAGGTCAACTCAGGGTCACCTCAGGTCAACTCAGGGTCACCTCAGGTCAACTCAGGGTCGACTCAGGGTCACTTTAGGTCACCTCAGGGTCACCTCAGGTCAACTCAGGGTTACCTTAGGTCACCTCAGGGTCACCTCAGGTCACCTCAGGGTCGACTCAGGGTCACCTCAGGTCAACTCAGGGTCACCTCAGGGTCGACTCAGGGTCAACTCAGGGTCACCTCAGGGTCAACTCAGGGTCACCTCAGGGTCACCTCAGGTCGTCTCAGGGTCAACTCAGGGTCGTCTCAGGGTCAACTCAGGGTCACCTCAGGGTCGTCTCAGGGTCACCTCAGGGTCAACTCAGGGTCACCTCAGGGTCGTCTCAGGGTCAACTCAGGGTCACCTCAGGTCAACTCAGGTCACCTCAGGGTCAACTCAGGTCACCTCAGGGTCGACTCAGGGTCAACTCAGGGTCGACTCAGGGTCGTCTCAGGGTCAACTCAGGGTCCACTCAGGGTCACCTCAGGTCAACTCAGGGTCACCTCAGGGTCGACTCAGGGTCAACTCAGGGTCGACTCAGGGTCGTCTCAGGGTCAACTCAGGGTCTACTCAGGGTCACCTCAGGGTCAACTCAGGTCACCTCAGGGTCAACTCAGGGTCGACTCAGGGTCAACTCAGGGTCGACTCAGGGTCGTCTCAGGGTCCACTCAGGGTCACCTCAGGGTCGACTCAGGGTCAACTCAGGTCACCTCAGGGTCGTCTCAGGGTCAACTCAGGGTCACCACAGGGTCACCTCAGGGTCCACTCAGGGTCACCTCAGGGTCAACTCAGGTCACCTCAGGGTCAACTCAGGGTCGACTCAGGGTCAACTCAGGGTCCACTCAGGGTCGTCTCAGGGTCAACTCAGGGTCCACTCAGGGTCACCTCAGGGTCGACTCAGGGTCAACTCAGGTCACCTCAGGGTCGTCTCAGGGTCAACTCAGGTCACCTCAGGGTCAACTCAGGTCACCTCAGGGTCGTCTCAGGGTCCACTCAGGGTCGTCTCAGGGTCAACTCAGGTCACCTCAGGGTCGTCTCAGGGTCACCTCAGGGTCAACTCAGGTCACCTCAGGGTCAACTCAGGGTCGTCTCAGGGTCCACTCAGGGTCGTCTCAGGGTCCACTCAGGGTCGTCTCAGGGTCACCTCAGGGTCAACTCAGGTCACCTCAGGGTCAACTCAGGGTCGTCTCAGGGTCAACTCAGGTCACCTCAGGGTCGTCTCAGGGTCCACTCAGGGTCACCTCAGGGTCAACTCAGGTCAACTCAGGGTCCACTCAGGGTCACCTCAGGTCGTCTCAGGGTCAACTCAGGGTCCACTCAGGGTCACCTCAGGGTCAACTCAGGGTCAACTCAGGTCACCTCAGGGTCGTCTCAGGGTCAACTCAGGTCACCTCAGGGTCAACTCAGGTCACCTCAGGGTCGTCTCAGGGTCACCTCAGGGTCAACTCAGGTCAACTCAGGTCACCTCAGGGTCGTCTCAGGGTCCACTCAGGGTCCACTCAGGGTCACCTCAGGGTCAACTCAGGTCACCTCAGGGTCGTCTCAGGGTCAACTCAGGTCACCTCAGGGTCAACTCAGGTCACCTCAGGGTCGTCTCAGGGTCACCTCAGGGTCAACTCAGGTCAACTCAGGTCACCTCAGGGTCGTCTCAGGGTCCACTCAGGGTCACCTCAGGGTCAACTCAGGTCACCTCAGGGTCGTCTCAGGGTCACCTCAGGGTCAACTCAGGTCAACTCAGGTCACCTCAGGGTCGTCTCAGGGTCCACTCAGGGTCCACTCAGGGTCACCTCAGGGTCAACTCAGGTCACCTCAGGGTCAACTCAGGGTCCACTCAGGGTCACCTCAGGGTCAACTCAGGTCACCTCAGGGTCACCTCAGGGTCAACTCAGGGTCCACTCAGGGTCCACTCAGGGTCACCTCAGGGTCAACTCAGGTCACCTCAGGGTCGTCTCAGGGTCCACTCAGGGTCACTTCAGGGTCAACTCAGGTCACCTCAGGGTCGTCTCAGGGTCCACTCAGGGTCACCTCAGGGTCAACTCAGGTCACCTCAGGGTCAACTCAGGGTCACCTCAGCGTTAGCCTGGTAGCTAAAGTACCGCTACATGAACAGAGGGCTGACACAGTTAACTTTAAGCTTTGAAAACAAGTGGTGATAAAAGCTCAGCGCTCGGCGTCCTGCAGCTGATCTGCTCCCAAACATCAGCTGTTCGGTCTTTGCTGTGACAGTTTGACAGCAGCAGAGCTAAAGACGCAGCGGTGACGTCAGTGGCGCCTTTTTTAAAAGTGCAGAGATTTTTAGAGCAGCCTCTCAAAAAAGGCAAGGCTGCGGCGCTGTTTCTCCAGGCAGCAGCTCTCACCCGCTCTTCACAGAGAACATGTGGACACAGGTCCTTACAGAGCATAAAAATAAAAATAAATACCAACAAGTAAAAAAACAGACAACAGGATCATGACAACACAAAGCATTGTGGGACTTCAGGACACAGCAGCCACAGTAGAGACAGACAGTTTATGAGTTTAGATCTGATCCAGGTTGTGTTCTCAACTGTCACAGCTGTAAAGATATAAATATCATATATTCAATTTTGAATTCAATTCAGTTTTATTTATAAAGCCCAATATCACAAATCACAATTTGCCTCACAGGGCTTTACAGCATACGACATCCCTCTGTCCTTATGACCCTCACAGCTGATCAGGAAAAACTCCCCAAAAAAACCTTTAACGGGGAAAAATCGGTAGAAACCTCAGGAAGAGCAACTGAGGAGGGATCCCTCTTCCAGGACGGACAGACGTGCAATAGATGTCGTACAGAACAGATCAGCATAATAAATTAACAGTAATCCGTATGACACAATGAGACAGAGAGAGAGAGAGAGAGAGAGAGAGAGAGAGACAGAGAGAGAGAGACAGAGAGAGAGAGAGATGCAGGTAATGACAGTAGCTTACAACAACATTATTGAAAGTAATAATATTATAGTTATAGTTCTGGCTACTGTGGTACAATATGTTGAAAGTATGTATTAATATCTGGCAGTATACATGTGTGACAATAGTCATATGTGTATAATAACAGTAGAAGTATGACTAATGACTAATGATGGCAGCAGCAGCAGGAGGCATCTGGCAGGACCACGGCAGCAGCACAACCACACACGTCACACTGTCCAGGCACCGCTGTGATATGAGTTAATCTGAGAGACAGTGGAGCACAAAGGCTCCGGAGAAGAAGCCGAGTTAGTGACATCCAGAATGGCCGAGTTAGCAAGATGCAGTAATAGAATACGAGAGAGAGAGAGAGAAGGAGAGAAGGTGCCCGGTGTATTATAGGGGGTCCTCCGGCAGACTAGGCCTAAGTCAGCCTAACTAGGGGCTGGTACAGGGCAAGCCTGAGCCAGCCCTAACTATAAGCTTTATCAAAGAGGAAAGTCTTAAGTCTAGTCTTAAATGTGGAGACGGTGTCTGCCTCCCGGACCGTAACAGGAAGATGATTCCACAGGAGAGGAGCCTGATAGCTGAAGGCTCTGGCTCCTGATCTACTTTTGGAGACTTTAGGGACCACGAGTAACCCTGCGTTCTCAGAGCGCAGTGTTCTGGTGGGATAATATGGCACTATGAGCTCTCTAAGATATGACGGAGCTTGACCATTTAGAGCTTTATAAGTTAACAGTAGGATTTTAAATTCAATTCTGGATTTTACAGGGAGCCAGTGCAGAGAAGCTAAAACAGGAGAAATATGATCTCGTTTCTTAGTTCCTGTTAGTACACGTGCTGCTGCATTCTGAATTAGCTGGAGAGTTTTTAAGGACTTGCTAGAGCTACCTGATAATAGAGAGTTACAGTAATCCAGCCTTGAGGTAACAAAAGCGTGGACCAATTTTTCTGCATCTTTTTCGGGTCAGGATAGGCCTAATTTTCACAATATTACGCAGATGAAAAAATGCAGTCCGTGAGGTTTGTTTTAAATGAGAATTAAAAGACAAATCTTGATCAAATATTACTCCGAGGTTTCTTACGGTAGTGCTAGAGGCCAGAGCAATGCCATCTAGAGAAACTATGTCATCAGATAAAGAGTCTCTGAGTTGTTTGGGGCCAAGAACAATAACTTCAGTTTTGTCTGAATTTAACATCAGGAAATTGCTGCTCATCCAATTTTTTATGTCTTTAAGGCAGTTATGGAGTTTAGTTAATTGATTACTTTCTTCTGGCTTCATCGATAAATACAACTGAGTATCATCCACATAACAATGGAAATTTATAGAGTGATTTCTAATGATGTTACCTAAAGGAAGCATATATAGAGTAAATAGAATTGGTCCGAGCACAGAACCTTGCGGAACTCCAAAACAAACTTTGGTACGTAAGGATGATTCATTATGAACGTCAACAAACTGAAAACGATCAGATAAATAAGATTTAAACCAGAAAATCACACAGCTGGTCTGCGACTACTTTCTCAAGGATCTTTGACATAAAGGGAAGATTAGATATTGGTCTATAGTTGGCTAACACCTCTGGATCCAGGGTGGGCTTTTTTAGGAGAGGTTTAATTACAGCTACCTTAAAAGACTGTGGTACATAGCCTGTTAATAAGGATATATACTGCAATAACCACATACCAGAGCTGAAGGTTTCCTGTAATGACCTCACTGACGACCTGCTGTCTGTCTGAACTCCTCAGTTTAACGACACGTTACATTAATATACAAACTGATTCAGAGTGTAACTGACAATAACTCTGTTCCTCCATCATGTGTGTTCAGTCTGTCGGTAACACATGAAGAGTCTCTGTCACACATTTAATAATAAACTATAAATGAAAGATATCTTTAAAGAAAGGAGAAGATCAAATAATCTAACCTCTAACCTCTGACCTCTGACCTTCCTCCTCAGGTGCGTAACCTGACCTACATGGTGACTCGGAGGGAGAAGATGAAGCGTTCGCTGTGGAGAGTCCAGGAACAGATCTTCCAGCACCAAGTCCGACTGCTTGACCACGAGCTGCTCTCAGGTCAGTCTGCAACGCCACAGAACATGTCAGCATCATACATGCCGGCTGGATAGGACTGAACTCGTCCATAACCAGCTCTGTAGCAGCAGTTATCAGACACCAGTGTGACGGGTTAGTCAAACAGATAGTGAAAAGATTTCCTGGTTCGTTGAAGTGGCTTCATAGTTCATGTCTCTGCCTGTGGTGTCAGAGCTTCTGTGTGACTTTGATTTGGTTCTGACTGCTCCGAAGCAGCGTGGTAGTTTAAAGGTTAATACATAAAGTGTCAGCGGTCACTCCTTCACTCTGAGAGCTGCTGCGTGTCTGCAGATCGATTATTGTAATAGATTATACATGTGGAGGAAAGTGTAGAGTTCAGTTCATGTTAGGACTCATTTCACACAGATTCCACATCAGATTCAGAGACAGGCGGAGTTTCTGTCAGCACTCTGCCTTCATCTCGTCTGTATCTGAGCACATTGTCTGAGAGCTTACAGGTGAAACGAAGCAGAGCCACCAGAGACGGTGGAGGCAGTGTAGAGTAGTTCAGGTGAGATACGACTGTAGGAGAAGATGAAGACATTTAAATAATGTCAGAACAGAACAACTCAGTAAAACAAGGAAAACAATTCTCCGCCCACACGTCACAGACCACCACTGTCTACAACACTGCCTCCATTCAAAGGTACAATATCACACCCTCCTCCACCATCGCCTTGTTGGTTGTAACTTCTGACTCCGCCCTCTAGGCTGTGTCTATGACATCATTAAAGACACACAGAAGTACGAGGGCAGTGACGTTTACAGCATCTGAAACAGACGGATCTGTTTTTGTATGTACAAGATGTATAAATGAACAGCTGGATTTTTAGCCACAAAATCCCTTTAGCATTGAGCTAACAGTGCTAATAGTGCTAACATAAGCCCCTTTTCTACCGCAGGAACTTTTATAAATTACCCAGAATTTTGAAAAACCTCGGCATGTTTCCGACCCTGAGGTTGAATTTGTGAGAAACTAAACCAAAGTTCACTGAATGACTCTGAGATGGACTCAACTGTGGTCAGCTGTTGGTGTGGAGCTGTGTTGTTCACGTGGTGCAGCAACTGAAGAGTCTCCTTTACAGAATCATAAGATCCCGTCATCACGACATGATGCAGGATAATATGAAAACATGAAAGTGGTGCTGAATGTGTGTGTGTGTGTGTCCTGTGTGTGTTCCAGGTGATCCGTCGGCGAAGGATCTGGAGAAGCTCTTCTCTGTGGGCTGGTTATCGTCTCAGGGCTCGCAGTCTTGCTACTCCTGGACTCACTCTGGACTCAAAACCAAACGAAGCTCTTTGAAGCAGGAGAAAAGAAAAAGCCTGTCGGACTCGCCGCACACTCACAGGAAGGAAAATCTGAGCAAACCACTGGAGACCAAGGACAGTAAAGGGCCCCGAATTAAAGAGGCGGAGCCTGCCCACAACGCCAAACTCCACAGCTCTGACATCAGCACAGAGCTTAAGAAGCCAGAGGTCATCCAGGAAACAGTCACAGTCAAGCTGCACAAACTGGAGAGCAGGAAGGGCCCCAGGAGGGAGGCCCCGGGGCCCGAACATGAGGCGCTGGCCCGACGGAAACGAGACAATAACCACGAACAAGACGAGAGAAAGAGGAAGAGGAGGAGCGATGTGACGGAGAGCTTCCCCAGCCAGGTGAAGAACAGGTTCGGCTCCAAACACCTGGAGAAGACCGTGTCCATCCGGCTGGTCGACATCAGGAACTCTGACACTGACGACTACTTCATCGATGAAGGAATGACCAAAAGAAGCCCCGCCTCCCTGGACGGGACAACCAACACTAAACTCAGCAGAGCCAGCGAGGTCTCAGACTCTGCCGCTGCCACCACCGCCAAAGCTAATGGCTGGCTGAGGAGAGCTCAGGCCAACAACTCACATACGACCAGCAGACACATGGGCGGACATCTTCAGAGCTGGGGGAAGTTCAGGATCCCCAAAAGGAGCATGAGGCCTCTGGCGGCAACGGTGAAGGAACAGGAGGAGGTGGAGCCCCGCAAGCCACTGCTGAGGCCTCTGACCAACACGCCGGAGCCGTCATTCCCCAGGACCAGACTCCGCACGGGGACAGAGAATGACGGCTACGCCTCCGACTCCAAACCAGGCGATGGTGACATGGAGCCCTGCTTGAAGCGATGCCACTCGCACCAGCTGAGGGGCGACTCGTCTCTGGGTCGCCGCTACGGGTCCGAAATCATCCGCCGAGGCGTGCTGGCGTCCTGATGGCGGAGCTACACTTTGAACATAAGCTGCACTGTGTTGGTGGGAGGAGACAGATGGACGGGCGCTCTTTGTACCTGTTATTTTCTTGATGAATCCGAAAAATGCCTCCATGAAAAAAACAGAGCTGATATTTATTTTTTATTTGTAACATATGTAAATCTGAAAACTTTATTTTCAGCTAGGTTTATTTTTTTTTTTTTTTTCTTAAAGTAGAAAGATGTCAAGTTGCCACTTAAACGCTTGCTCACATTTTCAGATCCAAGCAAAAGCATCAAGCACGGAGACGTAGTGATGGTTGCTGGGACCACACGCCTGCATTGAACTTATAGTTAGTGTTAAACTCAGCTGCACTTAGTGAAACCAGCCGACAGGTAACCTCCATCTTCTCTAGGTCTTTCTTTATCTGCTTCATCCAACAGGAAGTCAAACTGCCCTTTGCTTACCTTGTAACCTCCCGCTGTCATCATTTCTTCAGTCTGCCATGTTGAACACGCTCAGAAAAAGGAATCCAGAACGACATGACTGTCATCAGCATTTAAGTGTAATTGAACTGCGATCGTATCGTATCCATCATGTGCCTAACTTTGATTTGAAGCGTTTGCACTACAACAGGACGGCACAGGTGAGACGTATGAGGAGAGTTATTTTTACACTGAAAAATGAAAAAGCATTTTGTACCCTCGGCCGCTGCTGTACTACTGTTATGCACAATGAAACTTGTTTTTGTCTTTGTCTTAAAGAGGAATAAAATCTCTAAAGGACCTGAGTCTGTGAGTCGTGTCTGATTCATCATCAGCTGTTTTTGAAGACTCCATTTCAGGACGGAGCAAATATTAAAGATCACAGAAGTGGACTTTACATTGTTCTTTTATTCTTGTGCCAATACAACACGTGACTTTCAGTCAACATATTAATGTTGTTTTTACATTTTTACAACATGCTAGACTGTGACCTGGTTGGTAAATTTTTAACATACTAACCTTTTTTTTTTTTTTTTTTTTAACATTTTATATAAACAGACTACACCAGGGCAATTTTCGATGAAATACTGAACACATACACTACAGCGATTTTACATCATAAACTTTTTTTAAAATGATATTTTCATGCCACAAAATACTATTTTTATTTTTATGTTGTACGACTTGTTTTGACGTACAAAACGGCCTAGTAGAGTAACATGTCAGCATGTCAAAAATCATGTAAAAAAAGGTCATAGTATAATAAGACAAAACCCCGTCATATTACATGTATGTCGTCCAAAGTCTTGAAAAAACGTCATAGCATAGCATGTTGTCCAAAATCTTGAAAAAACATCATAGTATAGCATGTTCTCGTAAAAATGTCAAAGTATACTATGTCGTCCAAACTAATGTAAAAATATGCTGTGCAAAATCTTGAAAAGGAACGTTATAGTATGTCGTGCAAAATCATGACAAAATGTCATAGTATAGTATGTCTTGCAAAATCTTGAAAAGACGTCATAGTATAGCATGTCGTCCAAAATCCTGAAAAAACGTCATTCTATAGCAAGTTGTCAAAAATCTTGAAAAATGTCATACTATAGTATGACAACCAAAATCTTGAAAAAACGTCATAGTATGGCATGTCGTCCAAAATCTTGAAAAAAAGTCATAGTATAGCATGTCATCCAAAATCTTGAAAAAAACGTCATAGTATAGTATGTCGTCCAAAATCTTGAAAAAACGTCATAGTATAGCATGTCGTCCAAAATCTTGAAAAAAAGTCATAGTATGGCATGTCGTCCAAAATCATGAAAAAAAGTCATAGTATAGCATGTCGTCCAAAATCATGAAAAAAAGTCATAGTATGGCATGTCGTCCAAAATCATGAAAAAAAGTCATAGTATGGCATGTCGTCCAAAATCATGAAAAAAAGTCATAGTATAGCATGTCGTCCAAAATCTTGAAAAAATGTCATAGTATAGCATGTTGTCAAAAATCTTGAAAAAATGTCATACTATAGCATGTTGTCCAAAATCTTGAAAAAACGTCATAGTATAGCATGTTGTCCAAAATCTTGAAAAAAAGTCATAGTATAGTATGTCTTGCAAAGTCTTGAAAAGACGTCATAGTATAGCATGTCGTCCAAAATCATGTCGTCCAAAATCTTGAAAAATGTGACACTATAGTATGACATTCAAACTCTTGAAAAAAAAGTCATAGTATAGCATGTCGTCCAAAATCTTGAAAAAACGTCATAGTATAGTATGTCGTTCATAATCAGGAAAAAAAGTCAGTGTAGTATGTCGTGCAAAATCTTGAAAAAACGTCATAGTATAGCATGTCATCCAAAATCTTGAAAAAATGTCATAGTATAGCATGTCGTGCAAAATCATGACAAAATGTCATAGTATAGTATGTCTTGCAAAATCTCGAAAAGACGTCATAGTATAGTATGTCTTGCAAAATCTTGAAAAGACGTCATAGTATAGCATGTTGTCCAAAATCCTGAAAAAAACGTCGTTCTATAGGAAGTTGTCCAAAATCTTGAAAAATGTCATACTATAGTATGACAACCAAAATCTTGAAAAAACGTCATAGTATGGCATGTCGTCCAAAATCTTGAAAAATGTCACACTATAGTATGACATTCAAACTCTTGAAAAAAAAGTCATAGTATAGCATGTCGTCCAAAATCTTGAAAAAACGTCATAGTATAGCATGTCGTCCAAAATCTTGAAAAAACGTCAAAGTATAGTATGTCACCCAACATCTTGAAAAAATGTCATAGTATAGTATGTCATCCAACATCTTGAAAAAATGTCATCGTATAGTATGTCATGCAAAATCTTGAAAAAACGTCATACTATAGTATGTTGTGCAACATCTTGAAAAAATGTCATAGTATAGCATGTCGTCCAAAATCTTGGAAAAACGTCATAGTATAGTATGTCACCCAACATCTTGAAAAAATGTCATAGTATAGCATGTCGTCCAAAATCTTGGAAAAACGTCATAGTATAGTATGCAAAATCTTGAAAAAACGTCAAAGTATAGTATGTCACCCAACATCTTGAAAAAATGTCATCGTATAGTATGTCACGCAAAATCACGAAAAAACGTCTTAGTTTAGCATGTCATCAAAAACTGAAAAAACGTCATGGTGTAGTATTTGAAAAAATGGAGCATATCAAAGAATGAGTGTAGTATGCTAAAAAGAGGCTAAAAGGCTCGTTCAAGATCACCTATGTTGTCAAAGCTGTGAAAAAAAGTCATAGTATAGCATGTCGACAGAAATTGTGAAAAAAAAGTCATAGTACAGCATGTTGACAAAAATCTTGAAAAAACATCATAGTATAGTATGCCACCCAACATCTTGAAAAAATGCCATCGTATAGTATGTCACGCAAAATCACGAAAAAACGTCTTAGTTTAGCATGTCATCAAAAATTGTGAAAAAACGTCATGTTGTAGTATTTGAAAAAAAGGAGCATGTCAAAGAATGAGTGTAGTATGCTAAAAAGAGGCTAAAAGGCTCGTTCAAGCTCACCTCCTACTCACCTGGACAGTGGACGAGATCAGGCAGCTGCAGCAGGAGGCAGTGACAAAAAGCTGCGGTGAAGTCCAACAGTTTCCAGCAACACTTAGTCCGTACAGGAAGTCACAGAAACACTCACATCCCACTGACCACCAGTCTGTGTGATGTTAAAGACTTCAATACCAGCCCAGTGTTAATACACAATAGACTCTGTATAGTTTATGATGAATGTTTTCAGTCTGTGACGACTAAACTTCACCATCAGTCACACAACATGTTTTCTGTTACAGAATAAACCTTCAAATCAGACAAATCAAATTTAAATCTCTGAAATTCAACAAAAATTAAAAGTTTATCTAAAACGTCATCTTGTTGAGTCAGCATCTAAACCAATCAGCTGTTAGATCAAGTGAGAGCCAGGAGGTGCAGTCGGTGGAGAGCAGCAGCAGCGCCTGGCTCTAAAAACTGCAGTCACCTCACTCTCGCCATTTTATCACCGTCCACTTTTGTAATACGTCAGAGCAAGTCGGGATGAAGTCGGACACAAAAGTAACCGGCATGCATTGTGCGCCAATCTGAGCCTACTGTCAATCAATCAATCAATCAATTTTATTTATAAAGCCCAATATCACAAATCACAGTTTGCCTCACAGGGCTTTACAGCATACGACATCCCTCTGTCCTTATGACCCTCACAGCTGATCAGGAAAAACTCCCCAAAAAAACCCTTTAACGGAGAAAAAAAATGGTAGAAACCTCAGGAAGAGCAACTGAGGAGGGATCCCTCTTCCAGGACGGACAGACGTGCAATAGATGTCGTACAGAACAGATCAGCATAATAAATTAACAGTAATCCGTATGACACAATGAGACAGAGAGAGAGAGAGAGAGAGAGAGACAGAGAGAGAGAGATGCAGGTAATAACAGTAGCTTACAACAACATTATTGAAAGTAATAATATTATAGTTATAGTTCTGGCTACTGTGGTACAATATGTTGAAAGTATGTATTAATATCTGGCAGTATACATGTGTGACAATAGTCATATGTGTATAATAACAGTAGAAGTATGACTAATGACTAATGATGGCAGCAGCAGCAGGAGGCATCTGGCAGGACCACGGCAGCAGCACAACCACACACGTCACGCTGTCCAGGCACCGCTGCAATATGAGTTAATCTGAGAGACAGTGGAGCACAAAGGCTCCGGAGAAGAAGCCGAGTTAGTGACATCCAGAATGGCCGAGTTAGCAAGATGCAGTAATAGAATACGAGAGAGAGAGAGAGAGAGAGAGAGAGAGAGAGAGAAGGTGCCCGGTGTATTATAGGGGGGTCCTCCGGCAGACTAGGCCTAAGTCAGCCTAACTAGGGGCTGGTACAGGGCAAGCCTGAGCCAGCCCTAACTATAAGCTTTATCAAAGAGGAAAGTCTTAAGTCTAGTCTTAAATGTGGAGACGGTGTCTGCCTCCCGGACCGTAACAGGAAGATGATTCCACAGGAGAGGAGCCTGATAGCTGAAGGCTCTGGCTCCTGATCTACTTTTGGAGACTTTAGGGACCACGAGTAACCCTGCGTTCTCAGAGCGCAGTGTTCTGGTGGGATAATATGGCACTATGAGCTCTCTAAGATATGACAGAGCTTGACCATTTAGAGCTTTATAAGTTAACAGTAGGATTTTAAATTCAATTCTGGATTTTACAGGGAGCCAGTGCAGAGAAGCTAAAACAGGAGAAATATGATCTCGATGTGACAAACTATACTGACATTTTTTGTAAAATCTTTTAATGTATAGTATAATTTGAATTGTTTTTTATATAGCCTAAATACAGGCAAATTGTGATTTGTGATATTGGGCTTTATAAATAAAATTGATTGAATTGATTGATATATTTAACATTGTTTGTTACATTTTTACAGCACACTCTGAATGTCCTTTTATGACACCATGACATATACTTGACATCTTTATGACATAATATACTCGGACACTTGTGGGGAAAATGTTTGTGACTTTTCGTCCTATGACTTTTTTCTAATGATGTACTTTACCATTATTTCTGACAGTAGAGTAAAGAGTATGACATCTTTATGGGATACTATACCATTAGATTTTTTTTTATGTTATACCAAACCATGTCTTTTTAGTGACGTCTTTTTGGTTATGACCTTCTTTATTTCAACATTTTTTCTAACATTTTTCTGACATACCGTGACTTTTTTTTTTTTTTTTTTGGACATTATATACCACATTTTTTTTTTATGGCATTCAATTCTATTTTTTACATTTTGTTTCTGACCATACCCAGACATAATTATGCTTGAATACACCTGGTTGTTGATGCTTCTTAAGTCTTTTTTTGTCCAACAGTTAAAAACTTGGTATTTAAAACAGAAGAAACCAGTTAAAAAACGACTGAGTTTAAAAGTTGACATGACGGACTGACAGACTGATGGACTGAAGTCACGGCATCTTCACACGAGGTAACTCTCAGCGTGATGAGAACAAAGTTCAGACACTGATCCATGTTTGGTCACTTTTTATTGCACGATTCAACAGACGTGAGATCCTGCACAAAAGTGTTTCAGCACTGCATCAAGAAAAAACAAAAAAAAACAAAAAACAAACAACGTCAGAGTGACTGTATGATATTTACAATAGATGCATCACTATTACCACTTATACATTATGTACATATTAGTCTCTGGTTTACTATGACAGTAGTTACAGAATTAAACGTTACACTTGAGCTCTACAGGAAGTTACAGTGCTTACAAAGACAACTGGCTGGACTACATTCACTCAACACAAGTCAAAGTTAGGAGACACACAAAGTCCAAAATACTCGTACGACACTCGTTGCACCTCTGGACGTGTCCCGTTCACACGCCATGGGAAAAATCAAAACTCTAAAAAAATAAAAAAGGTGCTGTTAGAAAACAAAATGGCCTCCCGATGTGTCTGTACAACTTTAATCTGTTCTCTTAAGAGATGTTTTACAGGAAGTTAGACGAAGCACCGATGGCGGCTCTCAAAGATAAAATGGCCGCCTGTTTGGAGAGATTCAGATTCCACCATCAAACATTTTTATGATGTCAGATATTAAATAAAAGAAGAAGAACTGTCTTCAGAAACTGATGACATCATCATCATCAGAGACTTAAATATGAAATCTGAAACTATGATCAGTGTTTACCGGGTGTCGAATACAAACAGCAACAGGTTTGGTTTCGTTTTGCTCAACAAACCACAGGAAGACGTTTCAAAGCTCCTCGTATAGCGAGACCAAGTCCCTCCACTTCCTGTGTCGGCCATGACAGAATATCTTCATCAGTTAACAACATTAAAGCCAAATTTTCTGATCCTGTTTGAAGTGAGCCAAAAATCACGTTTGTTCATTTCAGAATAATTTTGTGAGTCAACAAAGTCGCAGTTTTTAGAAGATTCTTAAGGTCGTATAGGTGACGTCAGTGTCTGGTTCCAGAAAGCGCTCACACAGGCAACGAGTGTCTCGCTTGTTGTTTTGCTTCACAGCTGATTTCAGACGAGTCTCTGGATGAAACACGTGAGGTATTGTGACGTTACATTTGTGAGTGGAACAGAGAAAGTTACTGAGCTGCTGCTGGTGATGATGTTTATCTTGTAAGGCGTGTTTCACTGAGTGGTTTCATACTGATCGTCATGGTAACAACACGAACCTGCGACACACTTTACTGACTGACAAATATCATACATGTAATTTCTGGCACAGTTCAAACAGGATCAATAATAAAAGGAGGAACTTTGCCTCTGTACGGTGGCCACTTTGGGACATGTTAGACTGTCAGGCTCAGATCTGATTTTTAATGGTGAAGATTTTAAAGGAACGTTTGTTTGTCAGCGTCTCAGCTGCTGAGATGCACACCGTTATATTCTACTGAGGGTGTGTGTTGGCCCCAGCAGGAGGGTGGAGGACGGAGGAGGAGTTTACCGTCCTCCTACTGCTGACATCAGGTGACACTGACATGAGGAAGGAGCAGCGGCTGCTGGAGTTTGGTACAAAAGATTAGAGTGTGCACCGTTAAGCCACGCTAAGGTCCACTTAGTGTCCAGACATGCATGGATGGTGACATTCACTTCACACAGGCCGAGGCAGGAACTACGACTCAGCTCTCAGCGTTATGCTTTAAGTACAGCTGAGGTTTAAGGAGCGCAGCCCGAGCTCACAGACCGCCGAGAGCACTTAAGTCCTGAAATGTACTGCAGTCCTTCTCTTAACCTTCCCCGTGTTGTTTCATGTCATGTACTGACATGACAGACTGACCACAGTGGGAATGACAGGATGCTAGCCTGCGTGCTGTTAGCCTGCGTGCCGTTAGCCTGCGTGCCGTTAGCCTGTATTAAAGGACGCAGTTTGAGACTAAAAACCTCCTGAGGATTAAAACAGCTGAGACGACAATCAGTGAATTTAACATCGATAAAAAGTCAACAGAATCTGAATCATTCAAACATAAACACATTTTTGCACCTCAGATTTCAGAAGAAAAAAAACGGAATAGCATCTTAAAGGTTTCGACAACACGTAAAAAATCGTTCGTATTCCTTCATTTGTCTGATTTAGCGCGGAGCAGAGAGCTTGTAAGAGCTGTAACCTCCCAGTAGTGTTTGTACGTCAGTCGGCTCTCTGGTTAGTACTTCCTGTAAGCACTCGCTCTGTGGACAGGCAGGTAGATTAACGGTTTGTGGCGCCATCGTTCAGCATCCTGATACCCAAGAAAAAAACAAAGACGAAGAAATAAGTCGAGTCTAAAGAGTAAAACTGAGCTAAAATAAAACAACAGGATGTAAAACAGACATCTACAGTTAACGTAACCTACGGCTACAACACACACGAGTAACAAGGCCGACCCACAACGTCCCGCCGCTCCGTATTCCATCTGCCATATATATTCTATATATAAAAATAAAAGCTCCATTTGGCACCTGTCTGATGTCATAACTCCAGTAATCATAATTTGGTCTTTGATATACACATATATAGATACAGCTATAAAACTCTGATGTTCAAGATCATCCATGTTGAGTGACGGGAGGGGGCGGGGCTTAGAGATTCAAGTTAGCAGGCGGTGACGCTGCTGCTCAGGTAAACTTCAGCTGGTTTCAGACAGAACCAAGGCAGCAGAAGCTTCCTGACCTGCGCCGCGCTCGCTCTGCGCCGCGCTCGCTGTGCTGCTTTGTGCTTTACCACAGATGGTTGGCCTCAGTGCAGACAAGTTAAAAAATAAACCTGAAAATCTTTAAAATAAAAATCAGAACGGTCTGAGCGGCGAGCGTGTGAGAGATCAGCGGCTTTCCCTGATGAACATGTACAGTGCTTGGATTTTGGCGGTCTTGGAGACGTTATGACAAGGGGGTTTATGTGTGTTCATGAAGCAGGTGTCAGAGTCTGGTTTGGTGTTTGGGCTCTCTGAGAGGTCAAAGGTCACTTTCAGGCCTCTGCTGCTTTCCTCTTGGAGCCTTTAGTTTTGGCCTCGGCTCCGTCTGCTTTCCTGGAGCCTTTAGGTGGACGGCCGCAGATGGCGGCAGTAGTGGCGGTGGTTGTCGTGGCGGTGGTCTCTGAGGTGACGCCCTGATCCGGGTTGTCCGTTCCCTCCAGCTCGTCGTGCTCCAGACAACACAGCTGTCCTGTGGGGGGCCAGGGACGCAGCGCCCCCTCCTGGTGAGCCTTGCAGAAGGAGTTGGGGCAGAGTTGACAGAACGCCTCAGAGTTCTTCCCGCAGACGTCACAGTGGTGCCAGGGGCAGTCCCAGCGACCTGCGGACCACACCACGCACAGTCACAGCTGATCTCAAGTCACAGAACACACGGTGACAGAAACTCAAACACACGACAGAGTAGAGACGTCAACTCCTGTCTTGTTTTCTATGACCTGACATCAGACAGACAGACCAAGACAGCGACAGACAGACAGCGACAGACAGACAGACTCTCCTGTGACAGACTGTATTAAATGATCTTTTAGTATCGTCTCATATTGATCACAACATCATATCTTCTTCCAAAGAATCGACATAATATCTCATTGTGATGAAGCTGGTGATTTACACCTCTCGTGTCAGACACACCCAGCTGATCACTGTTATTGTTTAAACGTGACGAGGTCGCAGTGAGGATGTGTTGGAGCAAAGAGGACGATTCTGCAGCCAGAGCTCAAAGTCTATTTATTAACACCTACTAGCATTTAGCATTGTGGCGCTGATCAGTGTGTTATCTCATGCTGCGTCTCTATTGGTTGGTTCATAGGCGTAGGTGTTAACAGCAGCCACACTGTCAGAGTTTTACTCATCAACAATCATCATTCCTTACCGAAGGGTCTCTTGGTGAGGTTGAGGCAGGACAGGTGATAAGCTTTGGTGCACGTCTTCTTTCCACAGATCACCAGCTGTCCTCCGTCTCCGCAGCGGAAACAGTCGTCATCAGACTTTTTCTTGCCCTCACTTTTCCTTCTCTTATATTTCCTCTTCAGTCTCTTCCCTTTGGGCTCGGCTGTTTGGCCGTTAGAGTTCTGCAGAGGAGACAATGGGATGAAGTGATTAAATCTATTCAGCTCAGCTCAGCTTATTTTTCATCAACTCAGAATCTGTGAACACACGTCTGCTTCAGTTCATGTAACGTATGTTTTCACACGGAATCTGGAACCTTCTGTAACTATGAACACACAGCTCTGATTCTGAAGCTCACCTTTGGCCGATCACCCAGAAAGCCGCTGCAGTTTGGAGCGCCGCAGCGACAGACTGTCTTCTCGTTCCCGAGGCAGTCCAGGTTGTAATTAAAGGTCAGCTCTGTCCCTGAAATACAAAAATAAAAAACACATTTCTTGTTGTAATTATTCTTCCAACAGGTGAAGGACACGTGCAGACGAAGCTCTGATCACTCTCACCTGCTGGGATGTCACAGACAGCGAACAGGCCAACTCGCGTGTCACCGTTCACCGTCCACTTCTGTGTCTCACAGTTGGGCTGACAGCTGTGGTTCATGAAGCGAGAATAGTTTCCCTTCGGACCGGCGTCGATGATCCGGTCCTAAAAAACATCCAGACATTCAGAGTAAAGTCACGGCTTCATCATCTGTAGTTTGTTCCTTTATCTAACACTCTTTAACAGACGTCTTTACAGGATCCAGCTACTCAGACCTGGCGTCAGACCTGCAGCTGAGGCTGGATGTGTAGTATTAACTACTGTAATGTTACAGGTGTCTGTCATGTAACATTCCCAATGTAATACCTTTGTATTTCTGTGGCTCTCAGTGGAAATGGAGCTGCTGTGGAGGAAACAGCACCCTGACACACTGCGGAGCAGAAACAAAGAAGGTCCAATGTTCTGTTCGGCACTGACCTTGTCGATGGTGAGCATGTAGAAATCAGTGATGTTGTTCTCCTGGGCGTACTTGATCCTCGCCCTGCACTCCTCCTCATCAATCAGCTCTCCGATGTACTCGTTGACAAACTCGCCCTGATGAGACACAGACCAGAGACATCTTGATACGAGACACATCCTGAGACGATCAAGGATCACCAGTGATCTGGATGTTTTTATTACAACAGACAGCTACATGTATCGGCTACAGTGAGAGCCTACACCGTAACCTACGCCTTAGCCTGACGTGCACCTCCCCAGAGATGTAACTCCACAGTGTCACAGTGACGCAGACCTCCTGTCTGTCTCTGTAAGCTGAAACCATTTCCCTCAGTGGAAACAAAGCTTTGATTTACTTTAATTTTACAGATAAGAAACAATAAATTGCGAAGACAATAAAGCCTCCACACACTGTGTGTGATTTATCCTGGCTGAAATATGAGCAGAGGAAATCTCTGCTAGCTGCTAGGCTAATTTATACAATGTAAAATGCCATAGGCTTGTGCTAATAACGTTAGCATGTTGTATTTGTGGGGAAAATGTGTCCAGATAAAGAAAAGTGTTTGTCTGTGAATGCTGCGAGTTATAGTGAAGCTGATTGGTGTGTTTACCGTGCGTTTACCGTGTGTTAACTGTGTGTTATGTGTTTACTGTGTGTTTAATGTGTGTTTACTGTGTGTTGTGTGTTTATTGTTATGTGTGTTTACTGTGTGTTATGTGTGTTTACCGTGTGTTTACTGTGTGTTATGTGTGTTTACTGTGTGTTATGTGTGTTTACTGTGTGTTATGTGTGTTTACTGTGTGTTTTGTGTGTTTACTGTATGTTATGTGTGTTTACTGTATGTTATGTGTGTTTACTGTATGTTATGTGTGTTTACTGTATGTTATGTGTGTTTACTGTATGTTATAATGTATGTTTACTGTGTTTAATATGTGTTATAATGTGTGTTTACTGTGTTGTGTGTTTACTGTGTGTTATGTGTGTTTACTGTTTACTGTGTTATAATGTGTGTTTACTGTGTGTTATGTGTGTTTACTGTTTACTGTGTGTTATAATGTGTGTTTACTGTTAACTGTGTATTATGTGTGTTTACTGTTTACTGTGTGTTATAATATGTGTTTACTGTGTGTTTACTGTGTGTTATAATGTGTGTTTAATGTGTGTTATGTGTGTTATGTGTGTTTACTGTGTGTTATAATGTGTGTTTACTGTGTGTTATAATGTGTGTTTACTGTGTGTTATAATGTGTGTTTACCATTTGTTTACCGTGTGTTTACTGTGTTATAATGTGTTTACTGTGTGTTATAATGTGTGTTTACTGTGTGTTATAATGTGTGTTTACTGTGTTTTATAATGTGTTTACTGTGTGTTGTGTTTCCTGTGTGTTATGTGTGTTTACTGTGTTATAATGTGTGTTTACTGTGTATTATGTGTGTTTACTGTGTGTTATAATGTGTGTGTGTACTGTGTGTTATGTGTGTTTACTGTGTGTTACAATGTGTTTTTACTGTGTGTTTACTGTGTGTTATGTGTGTTTACTGTGTGTTATAATGTGTTTACTGTGTGTTATAATGTGTGTTTATGGTTTACTGTGTGTTTACTGTGTGTTATAATGTGTGTACTGTGTGTTATAATGTGTGTGTGTACTGTGTGTTATAATGTGTATTTACCATGTGTTTACTGTGTTTACCGTGTGCTATGTGTGTTTACTGTGTGTTATAATGTGTGTTATGTGTGTTATGTGTGTTTACTGTTTGTTATAATGTGTGTTTACTGTGTGTTATAATGTGTGTTTACTGTGTGTTATAATGTGTTTAATGTGTGTTATAATGTGTATTTACCATGTGTTTACTGTGTGTTTACCGTGTGCTATGTGTGTTTACTGTGTGTTTACTGTGTGTTATAATGTGTTTACTGTGTGTTTAATGTGTTATGTGTGTTTACTGTGTGTTATAATGTGTGTGTACTGTGTGTTATAATGTGTATTTACCATGTGTTTACTGTGTTTACCGTGTGCTATGTGTTTACTGTGTGTTATAATGTGTGTTTAATGTGTGTTATGTGTGTTATGTGTGTTTACTGTGTGTTATAATGTGTGTTTACTGTGTGTTATAATGTGTGTTTACTGTGTTATAATGTGTGTTTACCATTTGTTTACCGTGTGTTTACTGTGTTATAATGTGTTTACTGTGTGTTATAATGTGTGTTTACTGTGTGTTATAATGTGTGTTTACTGTGTTTTATAATGTGTTTACTGTGTGTTGTGTGTTTCCTGTGTGTTATGTGTGTTTACTGTGTTATAATGTGTGTTTACTGTGTATTATGTGTGTTTACTGTGTGTTATAATGTGTGTGTGTACTGTGTGTTATGTGTGTTTACTGTGTGTTACAATGTGTTTTTACTGTGTGTTTACTGTGTGTTATGTGTGTTTACTGTGTGTTATAATGTGTTTACTGTGTGTTATGTGTTTACTGTGTGTTATAATGTGTGTTTATGGTTTACTGTGTGTTTACTGTGTGTTATAATGTGTGTGTACTGTGTGTTAAAATGTGTTTTTACTGTGTTATAATGTGTTTACTGTGTGTTATAATGTGTGTGTACTGTGTGTTATAATGTGTATTTACCATGTGTTTACTGTGTTTACCGTGTGCTATGTGTGTTTACTGTGTATTTACCATGTGTTTACTGTGTGTTATGTGTGTTTACTGTTTGTTATAATGTGTGTTTACTGTGTGTTATAATGTGTGTTTACTGTGTGTTATAATGTGTGTTTACCATTTGTTTACCGTGTGTTTACTGTGTTATAATGTGTTTACTGTGTGTTATAATGTGTGTTTACTGTGTGTTATAATGTGCGTTTACTGTGTTTTATAATGTGTTTACTGTGTGTTGTGTGTTTCCTGTGTGTTATGTGTGTTTACTGTGTTATAATGTGTGTTTACTGTGTGTTATAATGTGTTTACCATTTGTTTACCGTGTGTTTACTGTGTTATAATGTGTTTACTGTGTGTTATAATGTGTTTACTGTGTGTTATAATGTGTGTTTACTGTGTTTTATAATGTGTTTACTGTGTGTTGTGTGTTTCCTGTGTGATATGTGTGTTTACTGTGTTATAATGTGTGTTTACTGTGTATTATGTGTGTTTACTGTGTTATAATGTGTGTTTACTGTGTATTATGTGTGTTTACTGTGTGTTTACTGTGTTATAATGTGTGTTTACCGTTTGCTGTGTTTACTGTGTGTTATAATGTGTATTTACCATGTGTTTACTGTGTGTTTACTGTGTGTTATGTGTGTTTACTGTGTGTTTACTGTGTTATAATGTGTGTTTACCGTTTGCTGTGTTTACTGTGTGTTATAATGTGTATTTACCATGTGTTTACTGTGTGTTTACTGTGTGTTTACCGTGTGTTTACTGTGTTATAATGTGTTTACTGTGTGTTATAATGTGTGTTTACTGTGTTTTATAATGTGTTTACTGTGTGTTGTGTGTTTCCTGTGTGTTATGTGTGTTTACTGTGTTATAATGTGTGTTTACTGTGTATTATGTGTGTTTACTGTGTGTTTACTGTGTTATAATGTGTGTTTACCGTTTGCTGTGTTTACTGTGTGTTATAATGTGTATTTACCATGTGTTTACTGTGTGTTATGTGTGTTTACTGTGTGTTATGTGTATTTACCATGTTTACTGTGTGTTATGTGTGTTTACTGTGTGTTTACTGTGTTATAATGTGTTTACTGTGTGTTATAATGTGTGTTTACTGTGTGTTATGTGTGTTTACTGTGTGTTATAATGTGTGTTTACTGTGTTTTATAATGTGTGTTATGTGTGTTTCCTGTGTGTTTCCTGTGTGTTTACTCTGTTATGTGTGTTTACTGTGTTATAATGTGTGTTTACTGTGTGTTATAATGTGTGTTTACTGTGTGTTATGTGTTTCCTGTGTGTTTACTGTGTGTTATGTGTGTTTACTGTGTGTTATAATGTGTGTTTACTGTGTGTTGTTTCCTGTGTGTTTCCTGTGTGTTATGATGTGTGTTTATTGTGTTATGTGTGTTTACTGTGTGTTATAATGTGTGTTTACTGTGTGTTATAATGTGTATTTACCATTTGTTTACCGTGTGTTTACTGTGTGTTATAATGTGTATTTACCATTTGTTTACCGTGTGTTTACTGTGTTGTGTGTTTACTGTGTTTTATGTGTGTTTACTGTGTTACGTGTGTTTACTGTGTTTTATGTGTGTTTACTGTGTGTTATGTGTGTTTCCTGTGTGTTTAATGCGTGTTTACTGTTATAATGTGTGCTTACTGTGTGTTATGTGTTTACTGTGTGTTTACTGTGTGTTGTGTGTTTACTGTGTGTTATAATGTGTGTTTACGGTGTGTTTAATGTGTGTTTACTGTTATGTGTGTTTACTGTTATAATGTGTGTTTACTGTGTGTCTACTGTGTGTTATATGTGTTTACTGTGTTATGTGTGTTTACTGTGTATTATGTGTGTTTGTTTACTGTGTGTTATGTGTGTTTACGATGTGTTATGTGTGTTTAATGTGTGTTTACTATGTGTTATAATGTGTGTTTACTGTGTGTTATAATGTGTGTTTAATGTGTGTTTACTGTGTGTTATAATGTGTGTTTACTGTGTGTTTGATGTGTGTGTTTTTTTAATTAACTAAACTTTACAGAAACTCTGCTGCTGACTAGTATTTTGGAGGTGTAACTGCAGAGTGACACAGACACACCACCACACAAGCATAAATGCTCATGACGGTGTAGATGACGTGCGTAGCGTCTGCTGCACAAGTATAAATCCTGCTTAGCTCGTCACACTCTGTGTAGATAAGCTGCCAAAAGTTTTAACTCCATTAAAAATACCAGAATTATTTATGTACAACATTTAAAGTACAGCACAAATGACACAAGATTTCTGAGGCTGATATCACTATTTGACATTTACAAAAAAGGAAAATATAAAAACAACAACACTGTATTAACCAACATTAACTACACTTCCTTAAATTATTTTTAACATAACTCTGATGGCAAATACTGGAACAGTGAAACTGATTGAAAACATCTTTGACAATTCTGTGCTTCAATTTCTTCTTTCATTTACTGGCACATAACCTGATGTCAATATACACCTGCAATGAGCCAACACTGACCTGGTAATTCATGTACTTTCAAATGACTCAAACGTGGATTTGAACAAAAACAAAGACGCCATAAATTATTACCCACTTTATACATGTGCTTGTGCTCTGGCAGAAAAACATTAAATCAACCCTCATTACAACCAAAACATAACTATCAAAGTCTTCTACTTTTCACAGCTCATTTCAAAACAAAACCATTGATGAACGAATGAATCTTTCCTGACAGTGTGTGTATTTGAAGGAGACAGTGTCTTGTTGTTTTTTACCTTCTTGATGTCCCGCAGAGAGATCAGGCCCCAGCCCTTGCCGGGCGTCTTGATGATCTTGGTCTCGGGGTAGAGACGCTTGGTGAAGTCCTGGTTACAGCAGCGCTCGCCGCTGGGACACACCTGAGGGTGGCACTCATACTGCAGCATGCGGTTCAGACACTCGGACTCAAAGCCACACGGCCTCTCGTCCGTCAGCTTGCAGTTACACTTGGGGATCTCAGAGATGTCTGCGGTGTACACCTGAACTTTACCGAAGGGTTTGTTGACCTGAAGCAGCGAAGAATAAAAAGATTTAAAACATCCGTAACAGAAGATAACCACACGTGTTCTTTAAAATAAACTCCTCATGTGTTTTAACTGCACACTTAGGTTTGTATCTTAGAAATAAACACAGAGACAAAAGCAAAGATTTCACACCTTGATGAATTTGTAAGGAGGCGGCTTCCTGCTGTTCTCTTGTGCCTCCTTGGCCTCTCGTTTCAATTTTATCTCCTTGAATCGAGCTTCAGCCTCCAACAGAGCTGAGGAAACAACACATGTAGAGGATCGTTAGATTTCATTTGACCTGTGGAAACATTCTTATGAACACTGAGCTGAAGATGATAATCAACAACAGCTGATATGAGGTCACAGGTGCTGTTTGAAAACTGCTCCAAACCATCTTTTCTCTATTTGGTAGAAATATTAACGCTATAAACTCCTGATATCAGTTTGACATAGCTCCCTTTACATGTATCAGTAAAACAGTTTCTGTCACTGTGTGTAGCAGCTCTGGTTAGGACCAGTTTAAAGGCCACGACACACCAAGCTGACTGTCAGCGAGCGTCTGTCGCCCCCCATCGGCACACTGTGTCCTGCAACGTTGCCCCTCGTTGACTTTTTTTTTACATGTTGAATTAGCGTTGGTGATGTCGGAGCTTGTCAGTGAATGAAATCACTTTGTCAGCTGAGCTCAGGTGAGGAGCAGAGGAGCGTCAGTGAGTAAAGGAAGAGCTAAAGTCCAGAGGGAGTGAGACCAAACCAACTTGTTCCATGAGGTCAGATTATTTTTCTCTTCAGCAGAAACGTTTCCTGATGGTTTGTGTTATTGTTTCCTGGCGCACGGTAAATATGCTCTGATTGTGTTGTTCATGTGCTAACTGGCTAACTAGCATCAAGACGCTCTTCCTGTTTCCCTTTTTCAATGACGCATACAGACGACCGTCGTCTGCTGCTGTGGAGAGTCATTTCCTCTCAGCAGGAGCAGAACATATGTGATGGTTGGCCATCGGCTCGAGTCTTTGTGGTGTGCTCAGATGCAACTTTTGCCTGAGACTCTGATGTGGGGCGATGTTACAGGGGGTCTTCATCGCCACTGGTTCTCTGAAGTTGTTTTGGTGTGTTTTAACCTTTCATAATAAAACTGCCTAAGACGTGTATTTCTATTAGAAAGCCGAGATCGTCACCATTCTTGAAGACTTTTCCGATGCCGGTCCTCTGGTGTTTGCTCCCTCTGTCACCCTCCATGTATGGAAACACTCGACCCTGGTGGGTCCAGAAATAATCCTTGGAGCCAAAGAAGAAGACTGGGAACTCTCCGATCTCATGGCGAAGGTGCTGGATGTTGGTGGGGATGTTTCTGGGGTGGTGGATCTCTGCAGGCCACCATCTGAGGAGGATACGGGGCAGGAGAAGGAGGAGTCTGGGTCACAACATAGAACAACAACAAACACAAACGCTTGGCTCAAACACAGAAGAGTTTCTCTGACCTGTACGTTCCCAGTTTGACCCAGATGATGTCTCTGTATTTGGGTTTCTTTCCGGCCCGGCAGTCGTTGCAGAACCAGCTCCCATCAGGCATGGCAATGTTCAGGCAGTCGGGGTGAAAAGCTGCAGGACAGGACTCACAGCAGAGCAGCCGCCCGCCTGCAACACAACAACAACTTCAATGTTTAGTTACGAGTCAGCAGCAGTAAAAGTGCAGGGAGAGCTCCATCTTAGAGCTGAGTCACCCGTACGGGGTGATTACACAAACACAAGGAAATGTTTAGTCCAATAAACAGCCGAACACTCTCATCACACTCCACCCACACACTGCTGTTGTTGTTGTGTGTGTTTGTTGTGAAGCTGAGAGGATTCGTGGGCGTGGCTGGTACCAGTGACTCATTTAGCAGTGATGGCAAAACTTAAATCATAAAGTCAGTACTGACACTAAAGATTTAAAGTTATCAAACTTCTGCTGGTCAGAGCTTTGACATGTTTCAGGAGCAGTTTGATTTCTGGGTTTCACAATCATCATCACAAACTAAAACAACATCCTGAGGGAGACCCTGTGAAGAGGAGTCTGAAAATACAAGGCCAGTTTCTCATTATGGATCTTGTTCAGAGAAAATGTTGTTGTGATATGAATTAAGTTGGAGTTCCACACTGTGCGTATCCACGATGACACAAGGAGGAAAATGAAGAAAATAAATTTATACTACGATTCAGGACAAGTACCAAAGTCTTTTACCGATCACGTGTACATATAATGCTGTTATTTCTTTAAAAAAAACAAACAAAAAAGGAGGTACGTGGCCTCTTTGTAGAAGAAGAGAGGAAATGGCGACAAACCTTTGGAGCAGACGAAGCACCAGCTGACGTTGACGTGACTGTGGTGGCTGTAGCCCTTCTTGGCGTTGAAGTGGTTGGTGCAGATGATGGCGGTGTTGGTGATCATCTCGCTGCCAGCAGCCACACAAGGGTCGCCGACGTGGTACGCCACAGGGCAGCGCAGGCAACGCATCAACCTGCCTACAGTACGGGGAGACAAACACCAGGTTAGACAGATGGAGGTCAGTCACACAGACACGTGACCAAACATGTCTGATGTAGTGATGTCATAATGTAGTGATGCTGTGGGAAGTTGTCTCTAATGTTTAAAGTGGTCCCATCCAAGCAGCGACCTCCGAGGCTGAAACAGGAAGTTAAACCCTGCAGTTCCTCTAATGTCCACTAGAGTGCGTCCCCACAGACCTCCATGTTCACGTGTAGAAAGCAACATGTTTACAGCCTGTTTGATTTCTGGAGATCATTTCAACATTTTTATGGCGCTCACCTGTTTACATTTAATTAAGGCTACACATCAAAAGGAAGGGGGCGGGGCTTCTTTCAGTGACAGGCTGTCTGCTGATAGTTTCCTCGACCTCTCAGTAAGATCCACCCCTCGCTCCTCCACAGCTCCGCCCTCTCACCCAAATGTGGTCACTTCTGGCACCAAAAACCAAGATGGCTCAAGGCTCCAAAGCCAGGCCTGCAGAAAGTGCACCGAGCTTTGAAGCAAATTTTTGTAGTGGCCAAACAGTGGTACTGCAATGGCTGGGGTCTATCACGTGACGCCCCAAAAAGACGTCTAGTTTGCCTCCTCTACGGGCTGCACAGTGCGGAGGCAGTGTCGATCATCCCCAGATCATCCGGGTCGTTTTATGGGCAGCAGTTCAACCATTTTGGCTTCATGCACCACTGAGCAATTCTCACAGTAATGAACGGGGCTCCATGTTCGTCGCTGTATCCAGGTCTCTTTAGGGGTCGTGCACGTGCCACAGTTGTTTGTGCCCTCAGATTCATTGTTTTTAATGTAAACATGCAGCAGGCATGCTCAAAGGACAGAGTGATGCTGTCGTGGCAGCACGCTCTCCCGAGCACCTATTTTTCAGGGAGCGACGGCTGCACCCTGAGATAAACTAAGTTCAACTTCTGGAAAGCAGCAGCACACACCACGTCATGTGACAAGGACCAGCCAATCACAGCTGACAGATCTTTCCTTCTTCAGTAAATATCAGTCTGTGATAAATATGGAGGAGAAGTTGATCATATTAGTGCAGAGCTGTCAGTGTCAAATCTGTCCCACAGACAAACAGAAGTTGATCAGCTCTGACCTCAGGGTTTCAGGTAAATAGGCTGTGATACTGATCTTGTTATTGTCGCTTAGCAACCTCAGACACGACCTGCCTCCGCGCTCTTGATAGTTGGCACAGAAAAGGCACAAGAGTGCACAAGAGCTCCAGGACACGGCCCCTTATACATCCATGTTCACTGTGGGCACGTCCATTATTTCTACAGTCTACGGTCCCATCTGTCACAAACTGTAATGGAGGATACATTTACATGGTCATCACATCACATGCTGTTATCTCATCTCATCATATGCATCCAAAGCAAAAAAGGAGAATTTGTTTTTACTAGGGCTATCAATCTTCCCCCAAAATCAGATTCGAATTTTTAATGATTTTTATGTTAAAATTTTTATATTTTTTGTGTCATAATGACGTTATTTTAATATTTTGCATTACATGCAAAAGTGAACGTCTCCGGCTGCGCAACAGTGTCAGTACCGACACCGCTGCGCAGCCGGAGACGTGTTGCTCCTCCTCACTTCAAGGTCGCTGTCATTAACTTTTAACCTGCAAAGGTGGCAGTGCCGCAACATTGTAGGAATTTATGAAAGCCCTTGTGAACATTTCAATAGTTACACATTAAAACAATATTTATTTGCAATTACTCTATTGAACGACCCTGAAGCATGAGCAAACGGGCTATGTCACTTCGGATCAAAGAGATGCGCCCTGTCACTGTCAGCGCAGGGCTGACAGGGCACCCTCCACTGAGGAGAGAGAGGAGAGATGGATTGTAGGTCTGTGTGTAAACGGGGCTTCTCTGACAGTCATGTATTTCCCCAAAAAACATCTCTTAATGCACGGTAGAGCGCCATTCCCCTCATTTTCCTTCAGTTTGTTTTCAACAGTTAAATTCTACTCTATAAACTGGGAGGTTCACATTATAGTTTTATAGCAAATAAACAATAATATTCAATATATAATAATATTCAACTTGTGGACACTCAACACTATCAAAACATCTTTCTAATTTGAAACTCTCCAAATGTCAGAGTGCTGCTGACTGATGATGATGATGATGATGATGATGATGATGATGATACGTTTCCTTCAGTTATCAAAAATGGGCCATTGACTCAAAAGTGTCCGTCCCACACACTTAGAAAAAGGCCTCAATAAATTTCCATCAGTTGGTGTAAAGTTAAGCCTGAGTGCAGCTGCCTGTATGTAACCATCATTATCAGATTCTGCCAACTCTTCAGAGTCCAGGACAGAGCTCCACCTGATCCTGCACAGAGTCCAGGACAGAGCTCCACCTGATCCTGCACAGAGTCCAGGACAGAGCTCCACCTGACCCTGCACAGAGTCCAGGACAGAGCTCCACCTGATCCTGCACAGAGTCCAGGACAGAGCTCCACCTGACCCTTCAGAGTCCAGGACGGAGCTCCACCTGATCCTTCAGAGTCCAGGACAGAGCTCCACCTGATCCTTCAGAGTCCAGGACAGAGCTACACCTGACCCTGCACAGAGTCCAGGACAGAGCTCCACCTGATCCTGCACAGAGTCCAGGACAGAGCTCCACCTGATCCTTCAGAGTCCAGGACAGAGCTCCACCTGATCCTGCACAGAGTCCAGAACGGAGCTCCACCTGATCCTGCACAGAGTCCAGGACAGAGCTCCACCTGACCCTGCACAGAGTCCAGGACAGAGCTCCACCTGATCCTGCACAGAGTCCAGGACAGAGCTCCACCTGATCCTTCAGAGTCCAGGACAGAGCTCCACCTGACCCTGCACAGAGTCCAGGACAGAGCTCCACCTGACCCTGCACAGAGTCCAGGACAGAGCTCCACCTGATCCTTCAGAGTCCAGGACAGAGCTCCACCTGACCCTGCACAGAGTCCAGGACAGAGCTCCACCTGAACCTGCACAGAGCCCAGGACAGAGCTCCACCTGACCCTGCACAGAGTCCAGGACAGAGCTCCACCTGACCCTGCACAGAGTCCAGGACAGAGCTCTAGTCTCAGGAGTAACATTCTGGGGTTTTCACACAGATTTACATGGACAAACTTTTCAAACTCTGCCCTGACCTGAACCCTGAAAAATTTCCTTTTAAATGTGATGTAATCTCGACAGAACATAGTGACCTCTGTGGTATTGCTGAGCCTCACCTTTGGTAGACTTCTGCTTGGTGCGGCAGCCGTAGTGGCAGCTCAGACAGGTGTGGAGCGGACAGCGGAAGCCCTTGTTGTCGAACACAGTGAGAGGGTTGAGGCGGATGCACGCCTCATGGTAAAACTTGCCGCAGTGTTGGACGTGGCAGCGACGCACCGTGCCGTCCGACTGCTTACAGTTGAAACACGAGTGAATTCCTGAGGGGAGAAACAGAGCAGGAATCAGCAATGATTAAATAAAACCTCACTGACACAGTGACCGTCTACTCTCACCCTTTCAACCTGCTGATAAAGTACTGTGTGGACACATGGCACTAAAGGTGGTTTAACTGTCATCAGGGTCCAAAATCAACTTTTTCATCCAGTCAGATGGCTCATGATTGTTATAAACCAGCCACTTCATGTTTTTATTGTTTGGCTGGTGAGTGAAGCTCATCTACCAGTATCTGGCTGCTGCACTGGTCCTCAGACTGTGGTACGAGCACCACTGGGCTGGTTCCTTCTTATCTGTGTACATACATGTGTAAGAACTAGGGCAGGGCAACATGGACAAAAACTCATATCTGGGTGTTTTCAGGCTGGACAGTGACACACGATATCCGTCTGGGTGTTTTCTACATGTTCAGCTGCAGGTCAAAGTCACGTCTGAGACATCACGGGTACTTTTATTAAAACACACTGATTAAAATAAAATGTGAAGGCAAACCCAACTTGACACTTTGATATAAACAGTACTGTCTAAATCTTTATCTTTGTTGAAAATACATCGATATATTGTGCAGTCTTACATCGCCCAGCCCAGCCTGAACTAAAATAAATATGTCCTTCACGCTCACAGTATTTTACTGATGTTGGTCTCCAAGGTTCAAACAGAACTACACATAAAAGCTTTTAAATATGGTGCCTTTTGTTTCTGGACATATTCAGGGAGGGACCTGAAACTGGCTGAGCTGATTAATATATTCACACTGAAATCATTTTAGAAAACTGTTTGTGTTGAACTGTTTTTGTGCTGCTTTTTAACTGGCTGCTCTACCTGCTCATGTGACTTCAATTCACTGAACTGTAAAATAAAATACTGGGCTGATCGCTGCTCCCTGGACACAGCGTGACCTCCTGCTCACCTGTGCTGCACTCCTGACACAGCAGCTTCTCGTCAGGTTTGAACGACAGACCGAGACAGTGGAGGTGAAACATCCCACAACACTGGCCCTCACAGGAAACCAGGTCCTCACCGGCCTGCTCACACACCTGCAGGAAAACACACACACAGAGGTTAGGAGGTTTCAGTGCAACTGATCAGAATAAAGTTTAAATATTAAAATGGATATTTTCATTATCATTTACTGAAACAAAGTAACATCCCAAAAATTACGATATCTGCTGAGCTGCACTGAATGCAAGTGGTACATCTGTATCTGTGTGTGTGTATGCGTGTGCGCGCATGAGATAAAGTGAGAGAAAGACAATAGATATGCATGTATGTGCGTGTGCGTTTGTGTCCCTCAGTGGCCTCGGAAAAAATGCCTACATTCCACAGATGATATAATATGGGGGCTCATGTGATGCAGCATGTTTATATAAACACGTCATCCTGATACATCAGTGTTTAGAAACTAAGCTGCATTTCCCCCAAAATGTCCCCCATTTAATGAGCAGTTTGTTGTTTCATGTCAAATTAAGGAGACAGTAAAACTCTGAGACGTACCTGGCAGACGAACTCTTTCTTCCTCTCACCCTTCTTCGTCCCGTCTAAGCTGTCGCTCGGAGAATCAGGACGTCCTTCACTCCCAGAGCCCTGCAGAGAACAACACATGGTCAACTTTAAATAAATGAGACGATGGCAATACAACAACTTCATCTCCACACACTGTCCCCGTCTGCACCACAATTAACCATCAGCTAAAGTCCATTTATGTCCAACAGACCTGAGCCATTAAGGAAACTGTTCATCGGACTCTGCTCATTAAAGAGTTCTGCTCATGAAGTGGAAAACACACCACTTCTCTGGACTTTAATTGAAAATGAAATGTCCCTGTTATACCTAATAATATGACCGTTTACCTGCACAAGTAGGATTGATCTTAAAATAATCATTTAGCAACACTGAACTGCAAAATAAGTATCCAAGACTTGTGGCTTTACAACTTTCTCATGTCAACAAGTGATTCTCAGATGGATGTGAGGTTGCACCCTCTCACCTCAGGATCAGAACACGGAGACGTCCGCCTCCTCTTTGCCTTGGAGGGCGTGGCCTGGTTCTCTCCATCATGCTTCCTTTTCCTCCTACGCTTTGGTTTGTCAGCGTCTTGGTCGTCTATGAAAACAAAGTGTTTGGACGATGAAGACAGAGTGCCGCAGAGTCAAAACAAACGGTTTAGATGTTTTAGAGACACGAGCGAAGGAACCAATCACAAAGGGTTTAGATTGGATTTAAAAGAGAAGCCCTGCAGTGTTCTTCAACAGAGCCCAAGGAGATGGTTACCAGTGAGGAGAGATTTCTTCTTGGTCCGTCTCCTCTTGGTTTCAGTCACGTCTTTATCAGCTCTCTTCCTTCTTCTCTGCTTCTTGTTCGTTCCCTCTGAGGTTGAGGCCTGTGAAGGTTTGAGAAAATCAAAATCTCATTACAAAGTCTTGTCTCGACTGAACATCAGAACTAAAACAGACGGACATCATCTCAAACACTCCTTTCTGTAACATGTATGAACAGGTGCAGCTCTGTGTTGACCTCACCTCTTTTTCAGCATCTTTGCTGGTTTTACGTCTCCGTTTGGGCTGCTGAACGGCGTCTGCAGCGGCGTCTGTTGGCGGCCTTTTAGACATCTTCTTTCTCTGCCTCTTGACTAAAAACATTAAAAATATATATTTCAAAGGTCAAACGGCCTCATTTGGTTCTGACTTAGACATTTTTATCTGCTGTTGATGAAGAGGGAATGCTGACATTATTTTCAGGCAGCTTTTAGAGCAGCTTGATGATTCATTTAAAAAGCTTTCTCCCAGTGTGAGCCAACGACCTGACGGAGCTAAAGACAATAGGTTCTGCGCTGAGCTGGTTTAAATCTTATTTATCTGATCGTTTTCAGTTTGTTCATGTTCATAATGAATCATCCTTACATACCAAAGTTTGTTTTGGAGTTCCGCAAGGTTCTGTGCTCGGACCAATTCTATTTACTCTATATATGCTTCCTTTAGGTAACATCATTAGAAATCACTCTATAAATTTCCATTGTTATGCGGATGATACACAGTTGTATTTATCGATGAAGCCAGAAGAAAGTAATCAACTAACTAAACTCCATAACTGCCTTAAAGACATAAAAACCTGGATGAGCACCAATTTCCTGATGTTAAATTCAGACAAAACTGAAGTTATTGTTCTTGGCCCCAAACAACTCAGAGACTCTTTATCTGATGACATAGTTTCTCTAGATGGCATTGCTCTGGCCTCTAGCACTACCGTAAGAAACCTCGGAGTAATATTTGATCAAGATTTGTCTTTTAATTCTCATTTAAAACAAACCTCACGGACTGCATTTTTTCATCTGCGTAATATTGTGAAAATTAGGCCTATCCTGACCCGAAAAGATGCAGAAAAATTGGTCCATGCTTTTGTTACCTCAAGGCTGGATTACTGTAACTCTCTATTATCAGGTAGCTCTAGTAAGTCCTTAAAAACTCTCCAGCTAATTCAGAATGCAGCAGCACGTGTACTAACAGGAACTAAGAAACAAGATCATATTTCTCCTGTTTTAGCTTCTCTGCACTGGCTCCCTGTAAAATCCAGAATTGAATTTAAAATCCTACTGTTAACTTATAAAGCTCTAAATGGTCAAGCTCCGTCATATCTTAGAGAGCTCATAGTGCCATATTATCCCACCAGAACACTGCGCTCTGAGAACGCAGGGTTACTCGTGGTCCCTAAAGTCTATTTTAGTATGCCTTAGAGTCTGTGAGCACCTGTGTCTGCCTCTTCACCAAGCGCACAGCAAGCAGGAGAGAGAGGGGGTGGGGCGGGGACTGAGCTAGGAGGTGCGAGTGCGCATGCGCCTCTACTGCAGCCTGGAGTTTGTTTAATAGTGACGGGGAATCGATAATGGCGGACAATTTAGTCTCGATGAAATCAAAGAAGGCGCCACTATGGCAACACTTTGGCTTTGAGCCAGATGAAGGAGGCAACCCTTGTTTGCACTGATTGAGTAAGCTGCAAAATTTATTTGTAAGGAATAAAAGAAACAACTTGTTGTCCTAACCTCGTTTTTTATTTTAAATGAGTCAACTGCGCCCCCAAGTGGCGAAAATCCGGTATTGCCAACTTGATGCGTTTTTTTTTTTTTTTACAAAAACCGTACACCGTTTTTTTTTCCCTCATACCGACCCAACCCTAATCTGAGCTCCCACAGCTGTATATCTGCATGCTTCTACCAACTGGAGGTGTGTCGACTGACACTGGATGGGTGCCACACACACCCCGACTTCTAAAAGATCCAAACTAACCCTGTAGGTAAACTTCTTCTCCTAAATTTTAGCTCACTTAAATTAGACACCATCTTTCACTTTGTTAACAAGACAACAAAAGGCTCAGCTAAAGTTAGACGTGTTTAGAAACACACTGTTTGAGGATTATTAGTATCAGTTGTTGGTTCTGTCGTCAGGTATCTGTTTTTTTCCTTCGTTCTGACAGCCAGTAACATTTGGTCTTCTTAGTGATTTCTGTGTAAATTGAATTTTGGTGTAATGTGCCAACTTTAAAAAGCACCAAAATTATCAGACAGCATTCTGGGTAAATACTCTGCATGTGTACGCTTCAGTGCTCTCAGGGATAAAACCGCTCAGTTGGTTTCAGCAGTGTAACAACAAACATGTTCCCACTTTATACGATCAGGAGGAAACTTTCTTAAATACACTGCTCATATGAAGTGATAAATTCCACAGTAATCCAACCACCTCACTATTTACTGGCCACATGTGGCAGTTTGAAGCAGGACACTCCACAGAAACACATACCAGCCAGATTTAACCAGCGTGGCCTGAGTTTCAACTTTCAACCAACCTGGAACTGAAACTGGAAGTGAGATTGGTTCTGAAATATCGCCTGTCGAAGAAACCAGCTTTGATTTCCTTTTCTTCATGGGTTCAGAGGTGCTGTCCGCTGCAGATTTCTTCCTCCTCCTCACGGTCTTTTTGGGAGACTGAGCCTGTCTGGGTCTCCTCTTCTTCTGAGGTGCCACTGATCCAGCTTCAACATCTGCTGCAGAAGTGGTGGGATCCTTCCAAACAAACACATTAAATGATGCCATCAACAAATGTAGAAGCTATTACAGCAATATATTATTAGACCTCTACGACTGTTTCCACTCCAAAATGCTCTCAGTATTTTCACACCTCTTTTTTGTTTCTATTGGAAGGTTAAAATATGAAGTCAGATGTGGGCTCATACGACTTTGCAATGTTAAAGCCTCTTCTTCACAACAGCAGCTGTAAAATCAGTGATGAGGTGCCGGGGTTATCTTGGATGGAAAATATTTGTCTTGCATTTTATTTCCACTTTACATGTTGTCTGAGACCTCTTCAGAATATGAAATATGTTACACCTATCACTGATACATTTCTCTGCTCCCCTCAAGTCTGCACAAACTAAAACCTTCCCCCGAGGGGACATTTGTGTGAGTTCTCCTGACCTGTGAGGGCGGCTGTGGATGAAGCATCTCTTTGGAAGACACTGTGCCCTTCAGTTGCTTCTTCGACAGGAAGTTATTTAGATGGCCTTTGCCCCTCCTCTGCCATACTCCCAAGCTGTGTTTCGTCCTGGGTGCTCGTGTCTTTTTCCCTATAGAAGTGCTGTCCTTGGACTGAGGGGCAGCTGTGGGGTCGTCAGCGGGGCTCACCAGCAGAGAGGGGAGATCTGGACTGAGTCTGGACTCTGTCTCCTGGTCCATTGCACTGCCCTGTTCTGGCTTCAACTTCTCCAGGATACGAGGGTTCAGGTGGGGCCCGTCCTCATCATACAGAAACGCGAAGTTGCCCATGCGCTCCTCCAGTGACATGCTGAGCGCCTCCTTGGCCTGAATGACGCCCATGTTCCACTGAGCCTGGAGTTTTCGGGGCACAGAGGGCGCTGTCTGCGTGGGACAGAGACAAGACAGCAAATACAAGTTAGAAAAGACGCGACACAGGAGTAGCCTTTAATCACTGTTCATAGTTTTCTCTTGGTAACAGCATTTGCTCCCTGGTTGAACACAAATGCTTGTTTGTGGGCCAAGGCTTCTGGTGTCCTGTGATTACCAGTGTTTGAACCAAGAAAATCGGCTAAAGTCCATCATATATAAATTTCTGCGGTCATAATTATCCAGAGAACACAAACTTAAATTGTATTAAAACGGGCTGAAATTAAAATTTCCACATGTCCCTCTATTAAAAAAAAGAGAAACGAATATTTTTTCTGAAGTTTGGGAGAAACTGAAACAAGTTGATTTCATGTCAGCAGCACAGCACAATACAATGTTATGAGCCAGACGGGCTAGGCCGACCCTCAGGATCGATATCGGGACTGATCCGTGCGCATTTCTAAAATAATGATAAGATCTCATTCTTTCATTACTATGCTGTGTTTTGTCTCAGCCTGATGGTTCTGGAGCTCCTCTCCTCTGCACTGCAGCATGTCGCTGAATAAACCATTGAAAATTAACTTGGAGTGAAAAATTAAGTGGCCACAGACCTGCAGCATTTGGGTCAAGGAGCTCATGGTAAAACAAGCTGTGTGAGATAAACAGCCGTGTTATTTTGAGGTGTCATGAGCTATTTAGCCGAATCATTTAAGTTGGGATGCACAACAATATCGGCACATCATGGTAACAGCTCATAGCAGCTTTGAAATGAACTCTCAGAATCATCCAACATGCTTTTTCTTATTCAGCACAATGAATGAATATCACAGACACTGAACAGTGTTTCATGTGTCCATCTGCTGGTGGGCCGTCACCATCAGCATCTGTAGGTATAATATGATGTTAACTTACTACAGAAGAGACTTGATGAAGATCACTAATATTAGGCAGGGAAAGTGGATATAGCAGTTATTGGTCAAATAAGTTGTTACATATCAGCATATCAAATCCAATATCATGCACCCCTACATTTAAGAAACGTTTACTGCACCTGGGATCGGAGCCTCTATTGAAAGATAGCAGACATTAAAAGACTCAGATCAGGACATTGTTTTATCTGAGAACATGAGGGCCTGAAGATGAAGGACGTTCTCTGTTTATATGTTGCCCCGGTGAACAGAGGCTGGCCTCATATTTATCTGTTTTTAAAATAGTGGTATTATGCACAGGAGTCTACTGAAAGGACTTATACGCTTCAGTAGTCTATTTTCAATAAATGAATATTATAAATTTACACACCCTGATGATGTCATTCTTTATGCAGCCTGGCTGTCGATTGTTTATGAGCTCAGTAAACACAGGTAATATTTGACATGAGTTTCTCCGGGACATTGAAATCTTCCAGGATACGTGGAGCAGCACCAGAAACCCTGCTGTGGGCAGCATTTAAAATACATGATGACATATTGATCAGCAGCATGTGACAGCTGTGTAGAAGCTCTGATAACAAACACACACAGTACCTGTGTACAGATTTATTTCCTTCTGGTTTGTTGGTGCTGAGAAAACTGGTTTAAAGTGTGACTTGACCGGCTGCTCATACATTTCCTCCTTTTTCATTTGATATATTTTAGCCCAACTTTATAGAAATTTAATGAAAAGAGAGAACTCTGCATAAAACATTTTAAGGAAGTGCTACTTTTTAATGTTGCAAGGCTCCTGAGCAAAGTCTGTCCAAACAACAGCACACCACATCCTCCACAGGCCGATGCGCTGCAGTCACACGGGAGAAGAAGCTGAATTACCTTTTTGTGGATGACACGGGAGGCCGGCTGCTTGTTGCCCTGGCTGAGCTCCTGGTATTGATCCTCTCCAGTGAAGGGCACCATGTTCTTCTCAAAGATGTAGCCTCTCTCCGGAGCGTCTCCAAAATACTGCACATGGTAAAGTGGACCCGACCTGCTGTTGACTGCTAAAGACAAGAATGAACAATGGAATTAAATAACAGAGTAAAAACACAGAGTCTTTAACTTTTCAACACTAACTAGAGACTGAACCTCACCTTTCTGTTTCTGTTTGAAGTGATTGTTGAACTCTGGGTCTGTGGTCACCATGCAAGGCCACCAGGGGTATCCGGACACTTTGGTCCAAACCAAATCTCCAACAGAGAAACGGACGAGGGGAGGGGACTCTTCTGTAGCCTCCTCTGTCAGCTCTGGGATGAGATCAGGCTGGAGAGGAGAACAAACAATCAGCCAACCAGCAGATAAAAACAGAAACTAATCAAGGTTCTGACAGTGAGACTTTCCCCACACGCTATTTCAGACACACATTTGCATCACTACCAGTGTTTCACACCTGTAAATATTGGCTAACAATTATACAACACACTGTGGTGAACTCTCTGCAGCCGTGCAGCCTTAAGAACTCACAAATGTTCTGTTTCCCACATTCTTAAGCTTTGTGGAAATGTAATTTAAACTGAGCAATAATAAAGTATGTGAGCAACAAATCAACTTTTATATCTGTTAGGTCAACATTCAGTGTGGACCAGAGGCCCGGTGCTGTGTGGTGACATTCATACACTGTGTGTGGTGCTTTTCTCAACATAACTGCAGCACATCACTGGGTTAATGTTTGTCTTTAAAACCAGCATAAGCTGGACACAGTGCAGTTCATATATGGGAGCAAATAAAACTTTTGTTTCTTAAGGAATAAAAGTAAAACCTCCTCAGCTGCTTCACGTCCATCTCCATCATCCGTCAGGTCAGAAGACTCCACAGGGACAGCAGAGGAACCCAGGTTTGGTTTGTTTACTCTTCCCTTCCTCTTCTTCACGTCCTGTCTCTTCTCTGGTTCAGATACTGGACCTTCGGTGGCCGTCACTAAACTGGTCCCGTTGGTACAGCATGGCTCAAACAGCGGCTGCTGGACCACCTGAGGTATTGTCACCTGCAGTTCATGTTCAGTGTGAGGAGAGCAGTTGTGCTGATGTGTGCCGTTTGTAGCAGGGGCCTCGGCGCCCTTCAGCATCGGAAGCTCCGGAGCACAAAGCTTCGGCAGCATGTCCTGGTCTCCGTTCAGCACGAGGGAGGTGAGGTCTTTGAGCCTCTCGTGGCTGTGGTTGTTGTGACTGTGGCCAGCCATCTTCTGAAGGACACCTTCCTGTAGTGCAGCGGCCAGCTGGGCAGTGGCTTTGTCTATGAGCAGAGCAGGGTCACTGCTCATGTCCCCCCCACCTTTCCGAACACTGAGAGACTCTGGCGGCTGCTTCATGCTGATCGGGCTGGCTGGTTCGGGCATTGAAGGCAGGGAGCTACCTTTGCTGTCCATCCCATCTAAGCCCCTCCAGGCTCACTGAGCTGCAGGACAAGACGGACACTTGTTATTCCACAGGTTCCTTCAGGACACACTCTCTCTCTCTCTCTCTCACTCACTCACTCACTCACTCTCACACACACACACACCTTCATCCTGCCAGTGTGTAAAATGGCATTCTGGGATATGAATCCTATGAGCATAACGTTACAAATTTTACAAAATGGCACTCAGTTGCTGCAGCGGAGCATGAACAGGGGGCTCGGAGGCGACAGAGAAAACTGCACCTGTCACGGAATGTTCGCGCCGCGCAGTTTTTACACCGTTTTATCAGAAATCAAAGGACTGGATGGACAAAAGTCGGAAGCGACAACACGTCTGATTAGTGAAGGAATACTGACGCCTCAGTGAGATCAGACCTGATCACAACTCATGTGAACGAGGTCAAGGCAAACACATTCTCCATTAAGTCACATCCACGCACACGCACAGAGACCGCAAGGCGGGCGGAAAACCTCTTACCGCGACAATGTTGAGTTGTCCCAGAGGAGCAGGAGCTAGCAGCTAGCTGCAGGCTGAGGCTGAGCCGTGTGGAGAATGCAGGAGGCTGGCTGCGGCTCCACCGCATGAGGCGAATGCCCAATGAGTGGGTGGCTCGCTGTGCCGCGTAACCACCGCATCACCGGCAAGAAAAGCCGCGGAAATGGAAGCAGCTGACAAGACGGAGGATCGTTAATGCTGCTGGAGAGCGAATAATTCATGGAACTCAGTGTTTCCCACCTCAGTCACAAGCTAACACGTTACACTGCAGTTTGAGTTCATGTTACACGGTAACGGTCAGTAACGTAACACTAGTGGTAACGTGACGGCAGGACAGCTGTCTCGTTAACGCGAGCGTTTTAATTAACCGCTACAGTAAACTAACGTTAACGTGTTCCCGTTAGCCGACGTCAAATAACGTCTGTGTCCAACAGTCTCAGTATCATGTCATACACGAGCCGGGCTCCGACTATTACCTGAAGCGGAAGCCACGATGTGGGAATGTCATGGATCAAGGCGGACGAGCATTATCCCGCACCGTACAACCGCATCTCTGACAGTGTTACAGTCAGCCATTACACCAGATTCCAGCAAATAGTCCGAGCCGCCACCCAAAAGCTCAGTGCAGCCATCTTACAAACGTCCAATCCCGATTAAAGCTAACACGTCAAGATAGAAATAAGCGGCAGTGTGGCGGGTGATGGCGGCCGTGTTTAAACTGCTCGGTTTCACTGATAAACTCCGTTTGCAGGCGCCATGACAGCTCGTTTCAAAAGAGCTAACCGTCCTAGCCAAAGCTAGCCAGCGTAGCACTGTAGCCCATTCAAACTCCACTGCCCTTAGCATAGCCAGCTAACTAGCTTAGCCGCTAAGAGCGCATCTCGGTAAAATGGATGGTCGGAGCGAGCAAGTGTACCTTGAGAAAAACGGCTCCGCAGGCGCAAATCTTTAATAACATGTCTGTAACATGAAAGAGCGTCTGTCGGGACTCACCTGTAGGATGTGCTCTCTGTGGTTAAAGCGAGAAAATGTCCGTATTCATCCTGAAACACAAGATTTCATTCAAGACGAATCAAAAGCTTGCGGGAAACTCAAACTCTCCGACAATCAGCGCGAAAAATACTCACTTCCGATTGGTCGGGAACAGAACGAGGCTCCAACCGGTCCTTTCAAAAAACCAACCGTAGGAAGTGACTGACCCGGTGTGTCCGGTGTGTCCGGTGGATGTCCGGGCGTCCTCACACCGTCTTTATACAGTCTGTCTTTAATCGGTCATGTGTTACAATCACTTCATGTGTGTTCATCATGTAACGACCTGTGAACGTCATTATTAGGGACTGTTCGACACTTACCAGGGACGCTGGGTGTGACGTGTGCATGACGTACACATGACTTATTAGATGTTTAAAACTGACTTTTTGATGTTAAAGTTAAAAGCTGGAGATGAAAAAAGCCTCAGTTTTTAACTCATGTCGTTCATGCAAACAGTTTGTTTTTATTTTCTTAAATAAGACGTATGTGTTTTTTTTAAATGTATTTATTCATTTTGCTGGAGCGTTACTTTATTTTTTATCATCATATATTTTTGCACCACCCCTCACCCACTCATAGATAACAAACAGTCCCAGTGGTTCTCAAACGGTCTGCCATGATGCCAGTCCAGGTGTGCCGTGATGCCAGTCCAGGTGTGCCGTGATGCCAGTCCAGGTGTGCCGTGATGCCAGTCCAGGTGTGCCGTGATACCAGTCCAGGTGTGCCATGATACCAGTCCAGGTGTGCCATGATACCAGTCCAGGTGTGCCACGATACCAGTCCAGGTGTGCCACGATGCCAGTCCAGGTGTGCCGTGATGCCAGTCCAGGTGTGCCATGATACCAGTCCAGGTGTGCCACGATGCCAGTCCAGGTGTGCCGTGATACCAGTCCAGGTGTGCCATGATGCCAGTCCAGGTGTGCCATGATGCCAGTCCAGGTGTGCCATGATGCCAGTCCAGGTGTGCCATGATACCAGTCCAGGTGTGCCATGATGCCAGTCCAGGTGTGCCGTGATGCCAGTCCAGGTGTGCCATGATGCCAGTCCAGGTGTGCCATGATACCAGTCCAGGTGTGCCATGATGCCAGTCCAGGTGTGCCGTGATGCCAGTCCAGGTGTGCCATGATGCCATTCCAGGTGTGCCATGATACCAGTCCAGGTGTGCCACGATGCCAGTCCAGGTGTGCCGTGATGCCAGTCCAGGTGTGCCACGATGCCAGTCCAGGTGTGCCACGATGCCATTCCAGGTGTGCCACGATACCAGTCCAGGTGTGCCATGATACCAGTCCAGGTGTGCCGTGATACCAGTCCAGGTGTGCCGTGATGCCAGTCCAGGTGTGCCATGATACCAGTCCAGGTGTGCCATGATGCCAGTCCAGGTGTGCCATGATACCAGTCCAGGTGTGCCATGATGCCAGTCCAGGTGTGCCGTGATACCAGTCCAGGTGTGCCATGATGCCAGTCCAGGTGTGCCGTGATGCCAGTCCAGGTGTGCCGTGGGATTTTGTGATAGCCGCACATTGTTATTGTAATATTCAACTGGACCTAAACAAAAAAGTTATAAATTAATTTGTACTTGACTGTATCATTATGTTGTGTGCAGACATCTTCTAATAAAGAAGCAAACTCCAGCTGAAAAATAATTTAATTTAATTTTAAAATAACCTTCACAGGGAACCTATTTGTTGCTGTTTATTTTTGATTTATTTATTTGTTTTTAATTATTCCGACCCTCCCTGAAGCTCCAAATGTTTTTCCTTGATCCTCTTTCCAACGTAAATGAGTTATTGAGGTTATTTATTATTTTTCAAATGAGACATAGAATAAAGTGATTTTGATAAGAGTATGAAATAGAGGTATGTAAATATAAAGTAACAAAACAGATATAAAAATGTGTGTTATGCCACAATGTTTAACACTGGTATTTCAGATATTAAGAATAATATATATATCTTCACTGTGCTGAGTGTGTGTAAACTATACAGATATGTGCTCCATCACACTGTATAAACTAGTGTTACAGTCAGAAATACAAATGATATATTACACCATAATATTCACTGCAGTATACACATCAATAGAATAAAAACCAGAATAAGAATAAACATAATAAATATGTACAATTATGTGAATTATATGTTGAAGAAATACATTCAAGAAGTGAAGTCATACACTGAAGGATACTGCTCAGCTCAATCACTGCACAGTAAAATAAATAAATAAATAAAATAACTGAGGTCCTATAATTATGATTTAATCTAAATATTAATATCAACATTAATCCACACAGAAACGAAGACCCTGTGTTCCCTTTCAAAAATATGGCAACTAAACTTCTAACAGCTCTAGAAATGAAACACGGGTGATCATAGAAATAAAAGACCAAATGATGATGGACCTGCCTCACAGGAGCAACCTGGTTCAGGGGTCAGAGGTCAGAGGTCAGGGGTCGGAGGTCATGGCCGAGCCTGTAGGTAGAGCTCAGGGCCACATTAACACTGTTCTTTAAAGTCAGGCTGCAGTATCGACACAGGAAGCTGGGGGGCGCACTGTAATAATACAACCTATTTCCGGCGGAAGTTGACCTTTCAAAATAAAAGACACCATCCTTGATGCAATATTCCAGCAACACATGGTGTCTGATGAGTAATGAGCATGTGGACATCACTGACAGTGGCGCCGGGTGGGTACGAGGGCCCCCGTGCACGCTAACGTGCACATATCATCGGATCACATCATCAGAGAGCTGACAGTGGATAATATGGATAACATATTACCCAGCAGCCATCACTGCATATCTGAACATAACAATAAATATCAAGGAAAACAATAAATTAATTTAATTAAAAAATGTTTATTCTTGATTTATAATTATAGAATAATCATATAATGTCAGATGTTACTGACTGTTTTACAACAAAAGAAAAAATAAATATGACAGAGATGTGTTTGACTTTTTAAGGTCATATAGCAAATGTCACTGTTTGTAATTTAATGACAGTTGTTCTGTGAACACAGGCAGGTTTCCAAGGTGACAGTCTCTCATAAAGACAAAGGAGAGGAACACAACAAAATGTTTTTGCCTGATGAAGGTCGAGTCACTGAAACGCTGCAGCAGTAAAATCATTGTTTTTGTTAGACAGTGAGCGGGAATTTTTCTACAAGTTGAATCACCCACACGGGCCCATTCTCCACCCAACACTTTGATGGAGGCCCCCTCTCTTTATGCCCCCCCCCCCCACCTCACAGGACTGCCCTGCCTGCACCATCTATATTTACACCCCTGATTACTGCCCATGTTTAAAACAAGATTAAATATCTGTTAACACAAGAATATTAAGAATAATAATGATGTTGCTGATGTGACTGCAGAGCGGCGTGCAGGAGGTGACAGGCGTCAGATTGATGGATCCACAGTTTGAAGATGCCTTGTGTCACCACAGTCTCATCAGTCGTCCTCTGAGCAGCTCCACTCACTCAGCTGGGCTTCAGGACCTTCCTCAGCTGTGGTCATGAGGAAGAGGCTGACGCTGCTCTTTTACTTTCCTCACCCACAGCATCACCCACAGTATCACTCACAGCCTCCTGCTGCGTTCAGGATCAGATATAAACCACTATCTGCTAGAGTCAGGTGTGAGAAAATGCAATAAAATACAAAACCTCATCTTTTTGTGTTCACAGTGATTTATTTATATCACTTTGTTCATACTGCATCATTGTTAATTGTGTTATTAAATATATTCAAGTATTTCCTCTGACCAATGTGATGTTTCAACATCTACTGCATATCTGGATGGAACTGAATTAAACAGAACTGATCTGAAAAACCTTGTGTTCACAGGTCACTTTAATTTGACCTGATCAAAAGATAATATTTTGGATTAGACTTGACTGACTGATGTTAAACAACATGATAGAGATTTATTAACTGAGACTTTCCCATACTGTTTACAGCATGTTATGTTAGCTGTGACTTTACACAACTCCAGGTGTATAAAACACATGATGAAATCATTGAGTCCAGCTGTTTTATAGCTGTGTTATAATAACCAGGTGTATAAAACACATGACAGCAGCACAGGACTTTTATTTTGACAATAATTAAAGACAAATCTGCTAAATTGATTCAGACTTGTCTGTTTGTATTCACATCTGTTTTTGTGATAATAAAGTGAAATCAAATCAAATACAGTTACACTGAAGCAAAAGGCAAAAACTGGCGGTGCTTAAAAACTCATCAGAATGCAGGAAACTAATTATCATTATTTGTCATTCCTCCCCTTCTTGCACCAATAGTAAACAGTCCTTAGAGATAAACGCCAAAAAAAACCCTAATCGAAAAACAAACAAACAAACAACAACAACAACAGCCCCCACAAATAAAGTGAAACCAAACGTGACACAGGTGTAAATTTGGAGTCAGCTTTTACTTTCAGTTTGACTGGTGAGTGTGTTTCCAAAAGTGTTTCCTGACAGAGCTCTGAACTTTTAACCCTTACAGTCACTGGATGTTTATTTATCTCTCACATCAGTGCATCACATCATCATTACAGTAGAAATAAAGTGTAAAGTGTGAAGAGTAAAACACATGTCAGTGTGACCATGTTAACAATATCTCTACTTAGGTCCAAGAACATGAATAAATAAACAATAAAAGATGCTTGATAAGATAAAACGTTATGATTTATATATGCAGTACACAAAGAGAAAGAATGCAAATGTATAGATGGAAAATAAACTACATATAAATGATAAAGATTAGGTGCAATAAACAACGTACACAATGACAGAAATATCTCGATGTCTCTCCAAGTCCCTCCCCAATGCTTAAAAAATAAGATAAAACAGTAAAGTAAAATTAAACAAAACAAAATTAAAAATAAAGTAAAATAAATCAAAATAAAGTAAAATAGAACAAAACAAAATAAAGTAAAATTAAAACAAAACAAAAGAAAGCAAAATAAACTAAAATAAAATAGAACAAAACAAAATAATAATAAAAAATAAATAAATAAATAAACAAATAACTAACCCCTACAAATACACCCACGCCAAACCGGAAACACATGCTTTTATTTTCTAAACATACCGGCAGTGTGTCTCCCTCGCCCATCTCCCGCTTCACGAACCCCCAGAAACAGTGTGACGTCACTAGAGTCCGGTTAGCTGTCATCTGCGCAGAGACGAAGGACATGGAGCTAAATATTCCTCCGTTCAGCTCCACTCGCGGCGAAGCTTCTTAAACACCGAGCCAGGATTATTCCGGTATGTGTATGTAAAAACGTCACCGGCTCACTCCGCTCCGACATCTTGTTGCCAGCCCGAGGCTAGCTGCGAGGCTAGCTGACGCGTTAAGTTACTGGAACAGTTGAGAAAAGACTCCGCATGGCGTTAATCCTGTTCACCAGGTCCCGGGCTCCGTTGATGAACACGTCCCGGTCCCTGAAGAGCGAGCTGAGGAAGAGCAAAGGTAAGGCTGCCATGTTGCTGTCGGTACCGACTCATTTACGTGTTTGTATGTCGTTAACTCTGCGGTAATAAAGGAGGGGGAGAGAGAGAGGCAGGGGGTCCTGTCAGGGTCCGGTTCGGTCCCTGTTCGGGTCCTGGGTGTCTCTGGGGGGCTCAGACTAAACACGGTGGGTGACTCAAGGTGACGGGAGAACTGAGCATCACACACAAACCTGTCTGTGGTTTATTGAACATGTCAATCTGTTAATATTGTGGATATATAAAGTCTGTGTGACATGTTCATGATGTCAGATGGCTCCTTCACTGATGATGATGATGATGATGATGATGATGATGAGGAGGAGGACTCAGGATCATAAACATGATCTGGATTCAGGTTATCTGAGGACACAGGCTGCCGAGCGCCCCCTCCCTCCTCTTCCTCCTGCTGCAGTCTGACAGAGCTGAGGTTCCGTGTTGTTACAGCAGGCACCTGTCCTCCATCACACACACTTCATATTTATATTAACAGCAGGCACCTGTCCTCCATCACACACACTTCATATTTATATTAACAGCAGGCACCTGTCCTCCATCACACACACTTCATATTTATATTAACACACAAGATGTGGTATATAAGAATAAACATGTGCAGCAGAGGTGAAGAAGGTGCTCATGGTGAAAACTTACCTCTCATATTTCAAATCTAATACAAATACAGTTTCTCTGCTAAACATCAGAATATAACAGACAACAAGTAATTATAATAATTAAATATCAAACAGACACATAAACACCACTAACATCATTAATCATAATGATGGACAGGTTCACTTCAGTTAACAAACATTTATTTAAGAATATTGATAAACTTTATTGCTATGAACCAGAGTTACAAACAATACAACACAATATGAAAAAACAAAGTACAACATCAGTCACACAAGATGCTTTTTAAGTATAAGATTTATATAAAGTGTAATATACACATAAATACACATACATATTAGTGAAGCACGATAATTGATTTTTTGCTGATATATAACAATTAATTTTGCTGATATCGATATATGCACTTTTTACCCACCTAATTTCACTCAGTATGTTTCCATGGAAACAGTGAAGTGGAGCTACAGTCCCAGCTGGACGAGGACATCTAACTGGCCTACTGTCCTTGTCCCAGTATACAAGCACGGGAGGGGAATCCATTTATTGAGCCAAGTATGTGCGACTCCTCTACGATAGGTGGAGATATGCCCCCTTTCAGCTTGTTAGTATTGGACCTTTTTCCTGTTGACCTATTACGTCACAGACCAAACAATGGACAAACAAGTTAGCTACGGTTAGCTAGCAGCTAACTGCTACCATGGTGGACAACTTTACAGCTCTGTACATTTGGTCCGTCCAAAAAGTCACAGCTCTGGATGTAGATTTCTCCATGTTGTTACCGGCTTCTTCTTCTCTTACACATTTAATGCTATTGGACTTCCGGGTCAAAGCCCGGGGTGGAAACTGTGGAGCATGCTCAGAGCGCCTCGGCCAGTTTGGGTCTGATTGACTGTATACATGCAGGAGTCACATGATCTGGGTGTGTTAGTCCCACTGTGACAAGTTCACTGCAGGACCATTTCACTCACACTGACATGTTTACAGGGATTTATATAAATCTGTTTTCTCTGTCATCATGGAAACAGACTGAGTGACTGGTGTTGACCTGAGTGTGTGTCCAGACATGCTGAGTGATGTCATATTACCACATGTTCCTGATAAGCAGTCCATGTTAGCTGTTATATAACTGATATAGATGTTAATGTGTGTCTGTAGTTAAACACAGTGCAGGTGTGTCACAGCCGTCAGTGAGTGGAGGTGAAGATGTTTTATATGAACAAAGAGTTTAAGTTTGAATTCATGCATTAAAGCTGTGTTTACATTTTTTCACCATTGTTTATGAGGACGCACACAGTGACGTCACGACAGAAATCAAAGGTTTATTCGGCTCTGTTAACGTAACTTGTTTCCTGTGACTGTGTCTGGGGGGGAAATCAGCTCCTGCCAAATGCTGGTTTGATATTTAAGTGTTTAAGTTCAGAACCAAAATAATGATTTACTATTGAACATGTATCTGTCAGTGGCTGAAAAAAGTTAATTCCCTACTCTGACAGAGACAGACTGTGTTTATTGGACTCATTTTGACTTGACTGAGGTTTTGAGCATGAGTCAAGAGTTTTATGGCTTCACACCAACAACTGACCACATTCATAAAATATTCGGGGCTGAAGACGCCTCGGACGCCTCGGACACCCACACCTTACAACCCCACTGACAGACAGGTCTGTTTATTCAGCGTCCTCAGGGGTACTCACATCTGAATTTATTGAACATGTTAAAATAATATAAACACATAATTAAACTTATATCAAACAGGATCCTCAGCAACACATGAGCAACTTAAATAATATCGTTCATGTTCATCAGTGGTGAGAAGAAGTTATTCTGCTCCCTCTGAGTTTTATATATTAATCAGAGATGATTAAAGGTCAATTTACAGCTGTCAGTGATATTTATCTAAACAGATCGACCCTTTCATTCAGAACAAGAACAGAATAATCAGAACAGATGAACTCAAACTATCAAACAAACAGGAAATGACCTAAATAAAATCTCTGTCCCGGCTCCTGGCCACTCAGTGTTTAGTCTCTGAAGCAGGAAACAGTCTAAAGTCAGGTGTGTTGTTGGGTCTACAGTGATCCACACTACATGTTGGGTGTGTGTTGAAGTGTTGAACCCTGACGCCTCATCCTGTGACCATGAATCACAGCTGTGTTCACAGACTGTGACATGTTAAACCTCAGGACTACTGGATGTTGCAGAGTCACTGTGGACACGTGTGTTTCTCCAGACTGACTTTTGACTTTCACTTTTGGTTCACACACTGTCTGTGTCTCTAAAAGTGAGAGACAGTGCTACAAAGAGCAGATTACATGTTACCAACAGGATTATGGGTAATATTATTACATTTACAGTGTCAGGTAACGAGTTACCACCTGAAGTGTGTTTTCTTGTTTCATTCATCCACACGGCTCCACTTCAGTCAAAAAAAACATCCTCTCAAAGTGTGTCGTCATGTGTCTGTGTCTGTCAGAGGAGTCTGGAGGCTTTCATGTAACGACCTTAGTCAGAAAAGTGGTGAATATATTCTGAATGCAGTGCTCACTGTCACTGATAATGATGTTTAGTTTTTGTTGGTCCTTTGTTTAGGTGACTAAAGACTCACTAACTGAGGCAACATTTGTTCAGTGCTGTTGTAGTTAATGTACACGAGGTGAAGATTTTCTCTGTAAATAAACACTGATTTGGTCTGCAGGCTGTTTCAGTGGAGTTACGTTGCTGACTGGTGTTGACCTGAGTGTGTGTCCAGACATGCTGAGTGATGTCATATTACCACATGTTCCTGATAAGCAGTCCATGTTAGCTGTTATATAACACATATTAATTAATTAAAGTTAATGTGTGTCTGTAGTTCAACACAGTGGAGGTGTGTCACAGCCATCAGTGAGTGGAGGTGAAGATGTCTGATGGAGGACAGAGTTTAGGTTTGGCAGGTTTGTGCATTAGAGCTGGTCTTATAAATAGATGAGGGGTCATAAAGGCAGTTTGTCTGTCTGCACTGGACGGACTGACGCTGAGCTGTTGGCTTCAGGCCCACATTATCAGACAGACTGTGGAGCGTCCGTGAGGAGAGGTCAGAGCCTGTGAGACTGACTGAGCTCCCTTTATGTTCCCATGTCTGAGCTGATAGGAGGGCTGTTACATGTCTGTGGTGTGATGGACAGACTCCACCTCAGATTCTGGGGGACATGTTTGTGATTATCATGTGTTAATATCGTGCCGTCACCAGAGTGTCAGGAAACGTGATCAGCATTCGTTGAGGCGCTGCGTTCCAGAGTAAAGCCAGATTTATACTCATGTGTTGAATCTACACCAAAGCTACAGCGTAGGCTCTGTGTGGACACACAGACGTGTAGCCTAACGTAGCCTCATGTGCACCACCCCAAAAATATAACTGCATGTCGTTGAGACGCAGACCTCCTGTCTGTCTCTGTAAGCTGAAACCAGTGGAAACAAAGCTTTTATTTACTTTAATTTCACAGATAAGAAACAATAAATTGTGATTTATTCTGGCTGAAATATGAGTAGAGAAAATCTCCACTAGCGGCTAGGCTAATTTACACAATGTAAAATGTAGGTTAATGCTAATGATGTTAGCATGTTAATGTGTTCGGTGTCAGACAGTTAATTTATTAATGAACCTTGTGAGATGTAATGGAGCTGAGTTTTGTAACGTTACCTTTGTTAAATGTTGCTGTTGTCCCTGGTTTTATATGAGTAGAGGAAAACTCTGCTAGCCACAAAGCTAATTTATTCAATGTAATTTGCCATAGGCTTGTGCTAATAACGTTACCATGTTGTATTTGTGGGGAAAATGTGTCCAGATAAAGACAAGTGTTTGTCTGTGAATGCTGCGAGTTATAGTGAAGCTGATTTGTGTTTGAAACTGTCTCTATTAAGCCATGTTTAATGTGTGTTTAATGTGAGTAGTAAGTATAAATACTAACAACATTGTAGGCCACATGTGTATGTTAGGGTGTAGGCTCTGTGAGGAGCGGACGCCTGAACAGTGACCAATGAGCGTTAAGGCCCCGCCCTGACAGCTGAATGTTGACCGGTGCTCAGACTCTTTGTCGCAGTCATCAAACAAAGGTCGAGGGGCGGAGGAGGTGAAGATTATAACACTACGTAAAACAGCATCAATAAGTACAGCAGGAACAATAAAGATTGAGTCGTGATAAAAGGATGGGACATGTGCACGTGTTTCATCAGTGGGTGACGTGTGAGGTGGATCTGTGACAGCATGGTGCAGAGTGTCTCTCATTTTAACTGAGAGTTTTATTTGTTTGTGTAACTATGAGTGTTGTCAGAGAGGAAACAACCCTGAAACATCAGACTGAATGTTTACTGTGACACCAGATGTTTGACATCTGAGAGCCCATAAAGCCTCATACTGTGAGAGCTGGACATTTCATAACTAACCACAGTCTGGAGTTTGAAGCTCACTAACATACTGTTCTATAAACACACTGGTTTGTTTTCAGCTCTGGTTTGTTTTCCAGAGGCCACTGTGGGACTGAGCAGATGAGCTGTGATGAACTCCTGGATGAAGGCTCACAGCTGTATTGTTGAGGTGACAGGATCACAGTTTGTCCATAACCTCATATTTTTGGAGACGGTGGGGTTAGGTATGGAGAGATGGGTCCAGACAGCAGTAACAGTAGGGCAGCAGAATACTGGGAGGAACTGGAGCACCTGCTGTTCAGGTAGAGGCTGCTGAGTGTGAAAGGATGTGAGACTGCAGGAACTGTGACAGGGCAGAAACCTCTCAGCTGATGTTGGAGGGTACGTCATTGTTAAGGCCCTGACACACCAAGCCGACATCAAAGAACTAGCGGTGACGAAAGCCAACTGTTGTGTCGTCTACGTCGCCTCACGTCGCCCTGTGTCAGTTGCATTTGAACACACTACACGGACTACATCCGCCGGCCAAGTAGCACATACGTTCTGCGCCTGCGTGAGAGAGAGCGGAGTGAGAGAGTGGTACATCCTGTCAGCCGAGGGGTTTCCTATCTGTGCAGCCGAGCACCGCAGCACCTCCACGGACTATTACATCCAGACGGTCCCGGTGTTTCCTCCGCAGGCTCCACTTCACTCAGCTGCCCGATAAACCCGCTGCTTCTTCCCACTTTAACCTGAATAACAAACCAGGGCTCGGTGCTCCGGTTGGATCCAAACGGAGAGCCGGGGCTAGCTCAGAGACTAGCGGAGGCTAACTGGCTGTGCTTCCCTCCGGTCATGCTGCGGCTAACGCTCCGCTAGCCGCTCCCAGCTAGCTCCGGTTTGTTATTCAGGTTAAAGTGTGAAGAAGCAGCGGGTCTGTGGGGCAGCTGAGTGAAGTGGAGCCTGAGGAGGAAGCACCGGTTAGCCCCGGTTTCACTACAGGCAGATTCACTCGCTACAGGGGCGAGGAAATAAAACCTGAACAGCCAATCAGAGTGATCTCCCTCACCGACAAGCTCCGCCGCCGATTCAACATGCTCAATCGGCCAAAAAGCTGCCGATGCCAAAATGCCGACGGTGCGGGACATACCGCAAAAACTAGGGCGACAGACGCTCACCGACGGCCCGACTTTGGTCGACGGCCGACCATCAGCTTGGTGTGTCAGGGCCTTTAGACGTACACAAGAGTAAAGGTGAGGTGGAGGCATGTGAATCACTGTCAGGTGGATTGTAGGTCTTTATCTTGTTATATATCCTCGTCTGTTTGTGTTGTATGAAGCCGTGTGGGAGCTGTATGGAATTGTTAGTAACCCGTCAGGAGGGAGGATGAAGTTGTATTTGCACACTGAACAGCTGATTGTTTCCACAGTGAAAAATAAAAATTCAATTCATTAAAAAGAATGTAAATGAAGCTTATAATAATCCTGGATGTAAAGCACAAGAAAGTACAGTTTGGTGTTCTGGATCCAATGCAGCTGCAACCCTCTCAGTCAGATTGGGTCATGTGAGCGCGCACCTGTGAACCTGTGACCACCTGATCAATATATTATTGGAGCGTGCACTGATTACGGCATGATGTCCTCACCTTTAACAAGCAGTGTTAACAGAACTAATGACACAGATGTTTCTGTGGAAGTATTTCAGTCATCAGCTTTGAGTTATAACAGGAGTTTGGATCAGTTCAGTACAAACACTTGTTAAAATTCAAGATGTGAGTTCTCACTTTACATTTTTAAACCATCCTTCATGTGGATGAGGAAGACTACAGTGGTGTTAGGACACAACTCAGAGAGAATGTTGCTTCCATGGAAAAGAGGTTTATTCTAAATGTAGTTATATGAGGTGGTTTTCTGTGACTGGTTGTTACAGAAAAACGTTGTCTTAACTGGAATCATTCAGAGTTTGACTTGAGTTGAACGAGGATTTGAGAATGAGTCACGATCTGTGTTCTGCACAGCAACGTCTGACCATATTGCCAGAAAACTGAAGGTGAAGTTTTAGAATAAGTCTGTGAGCTGTCATTGGTCAATCAATCAATCAATCAATCATTGGTCTGCTCTGTGTGCACAGTGTGTGCATGAAGCGTGTCAGAGAGCGTTCCTACAGTTTTCCATCAGAGGGATTTTTTGGGGAGTTTCCTGATCTGAAGGTAGTTAGAGCGCAGAGTGTTATATGCTGATGATTTGTGTTATATGTTGGATATCTGTGATTTTTGGGTGTTAAAATAAAACTGATCTGGCTTGAAAATTCACCAAAGGTTTATTAATGTCACCATGACATGTTAAGCACGTTATTTAAGACATGAAGTCATTTTTATGGCTGTAAGAGCGACACATGGTAGAAGCTTCATACAAGGACTGAAGCTCAAGTTTGTGTATTCATTTACACACTGATTGTAAAGAAATCAGATTACTTGTGTTGTGAAACCAGAGTCAGAGAATCATTGTGTGACACAGTGGGGTTAAAGCCTCAGATGAAGCGGCGGCGGCGCAGCTGTAGGAGGACTGCTGGGTAATCTACTGTATTTCCAGGGTGTTCTGCCGGTGCTGCCGCTCGGCCACAAAGATGACACTGTTCCAGTAAACTCTGTGTCCTCATGGCTGCAGGCCACAGCCTGACATGTTCAACCAGGCCTTACTGGATTCACTCCAGCCGGCCATGTGAGAGCCAGAGGAGGGCGTGGCTAAGCCATGTGCTCTGATGTGATTGGCTCAAAGTATCTCACCACCCCGCCTCCTCTCTGCACGGACGTCACAGGGCCGGCAGCCTCTGGGGGCCTCACTGAGGGCGTGAATACTCCGACCTCCAAGACAGATCAGTGTAGAGATACTAACAGGAGAATAAAACACACCTCATACAGACTCACCACTACATGAGATATTATAACAGATAAGACGGAGCAAAAATCAGCTCTGAACAGAGAAAGATACAACTGGGACACACAAGAGAAACTTATTCAGTCAGAGCTGAAGCAGTTCATCAGATATGCTGTGATATGAGAGTTGGTGGTTTTCATACCGTGTGTGTTTGCTTTTCTACGAATCTGGAAAATAAAATAAAAGTGGACGAGAATCTCACTTTTGTCTTCAGATGTTTTACACAAACTTCCTGAAAACTTGAAAAGGTTTCAGTTATAGTGATAACATGTTTGTTCAGCCACAAATAACCCTTCAGTTTTCAGCCCTTTAAGGTTCATTTTGACTGATGATAATAATTCTGTGATACCATCAAACTACAATATTATCTGAGACAGTTACGGCACTGTGGAAATCTCACCCTGTTACAGCCCTGAATTGAATACAAAGACTTGAAAGTTATTCTTTGTACATTCTGGATAACTGAATTCATCTTATTGAAGCCTTATCCAACATTTATGGACGCATCTTTGACACTGACACACAGTGACGCACACAGTCAGTGACGTAGCCTCCTTCAATTCAGCTGTTTAAACTTGGAGAAGCACCATCGGTCAGTTACCTGTCCATCAGTAGCTCTACAGCAGGAAACTTCAAAATAAATTTACTGTACCTCAAAATAAAGTGTGTTTTTTGACACTTGCACGAGTCCATTCAGAGTGAACCTGTGATCCACCGGTTGAACCACTGCCATGCACCACATGCTCACACACAACCACACACACAGTTAAATGCCATACAAAGAACAATATACAACAGAAGAACCTCAAAAACTTGAGCTATCTGTTGTTCAGTGTTCTGTGGCTGCTGTAGGCAGGGTCGCTGCTCTCAGCCTGGTTGTTCTGAGCTGTCTTCAGTGAGGTTGTTACTGCAGTGGCATTGGTTCTGTCAGAACTGGAGCGCACTGACTTCACTGATCGCTCTGCTCCTGACTGGCCTGTGCCAGACGATGACAGACTGATGGTTCATCCAATCACCTGCTCAGTATTTGTTGTCGTGCCCGTCCTCCTCCAAACAGTTGATGTGACACCTGCTCAGATGGTTCCGTGGAACAAACCATCTGCTGCATCAGGCTGAACATTTGCTTTCTACCATGTGATGAAGGTTCAGAGTCAGTGCAGACTTTTTATACAGACCTCATATCAACACCAGTATGAACCAGTGTGTGGTTCTGTTGGTGTCTGTGTCAGTGAGTGGAGAGGTGAAGTTCATGTGTGTGAGCAGTGAGAAGCTGCAGACAGCTGCTGAGTGAAAGAGTCCATCTGATGATCAGCTGTTCATGTGTTCATCTCTCTTCTTTCAGGGAAAGTTCAAGATGGAGCCTGTTTCAACTGCACAGCGCTCAGACTCTCCAGTTCAAAGTAAGACCATTAAATGTGTTTTTTCAGACACACACACACACACACACACACACACATGGTAACATACGATACGACTGCAGTGTTGGAGGTCTGTAGAGCTGTGTGCTCTCCTCAGATTCAGCTGTGATGTCTGAAACCAGCTCCTGTTGAACCCTGAGTGATGTGAGTGTGACGTCTCATCTTAAATGTATTGTTTCTGATATCTTGCTGTGCGTTACAATCCTCACACGACCACACTATACAGAACCCCAGAAAAAGATTAAGTATGTTAAATGCAGTGCACCAAAAGCATCAGGATGTTGTGCTACATCAGGTCACACTCTGCAGTCTGTAAGGCACCACACTTTACTGTCTGTTCTGACCCACAATCCTCTGCACAGCGGACGATGCGTCACATCAGCTGTCAGAGGTCACAGTGACACCAGTGGAACAGTAACAGTAGGAATGTGAATTGTCTAATTGAATAAAATGATCCTAAATATAACAAAAGAAGGACGTCAGTGTCATTTAACTGTGAAGCCTCTGTGACGTTTCTGTCATGAACATAACATGTTAGGATCTACAGAGTGCAGTCATTACTTACTGTGACAGAACAACATCAGATCTCTTCAGGTCGACCTCCATCTGTGGCGAGCTCCAGCGTTTTGTTTTATCTCCATGGTAACAGATATATGAGTAAGAGGGTCAAAGTTCAGGGCGTGATGTTATGAGACAATAGTCTGTGCTGATTGTGAGCAGACTGTGCGTGACACTACGAACTTTATAAAGGCGGCTGCAGTAACTACTGAAAGTGAAGAGAAGCAGAACATTCCTCTGGTCTGTTGATGAATCTAACAGGAATCTGACTTGTTGAGCTACTGTTGAATGAAACACTTGGTACAGCTTTACTCTTTAGACATTATTTATTTGCTTTAAATTTGGCACAAACGTCCACTTGGACTGAAGAATATACTGATTAGATTTTTGTTGTTCGAAGGTCAAAGGTCAAAGACTGATACTGTATTTAAATAGATTTCTCTCTGACACTGAGCTCACACTGTTCGTTCTGAAGCTCTTCATCTTGTCTCTTCTCAGACTTGATGGACTCAGACTCGGCAGTCTGTCCCAGGTCCCTTCATGTGGTCCCTCCCTCCCCCTGTCAGATGGATATGTGGGCCTCTCCCAGGGCCCGGACTCTCAGCGCCTCTACTGTGCCTTTGTGTCTGGGGCCTCCTCTTCAGTGTACTCCTCACTCACAGCGGGGGCCCAGTGGACGATAGCGCGACCACAGGACATCCCCGGTGTCAGGTGGATACACACCTCCAGGAGGAGATGGGACGACTCCAAGGTGGAGAAGTCTCTGCGCTCATTAAAGGACAAGAAGAAGAAGCTGGAGGAAGGAGGGCCGGTGTACAGTCCCACGCTGGACGCAGAACCTGTGAGAAGGACGCTGCGACAGCGGGTCATAGACGAGATCAAGCACTACTACCACGGCTTCAGGCTGCTGTGGATCGATACCACCATCGCTGGGCGGATGCTGTGGAGGGTGCTGAACGGACACGCTCTGTCCCGCCGTGAGAGGAGACAGGTGAGCTCTGCAATATGTTCTGTATATGTTCAGCAGCTCTTTATAAACAACAAAAATGACATCACATGTCGGCAGCGGAGGTAGTGACAGCGCCAAAACAATGTCCGTATAAACAGGACAGGCGGCAGGGCGGGTGTGACGTGTTGATGACGTGTTATGTTTGTGACTCACCACCGGTGATTACAGAAGTAGCAGTTAGTGGCTAACTCAAAGAAGAAGAACAGCAGCTGTTAGCAGTTAGCGGCTAACTCAAAGAAGAAGAACAGCAGCTGTTAGCATTTAGCGGCTAACTCAAAGAAGAAGGACAGCAGCTGTTAGCAGTTAGCGGCTAACTCAAAGAAGAAGAACAGCAGCTGTTAGCAGTTAGCGGCTAACTCAAAGAAGAGGGACAGCAGCTGTTAGCAGTTAGCGGCTAACTCAAAGAAGAAGAACAGCAGCTGTTAGCAGTTAGCGGCTAACTCAAAGAAGAGGGACAGCAGCTGTTAGCAGTTAGCGGCTAACTCAAAGAAGAAGAACAGCAGCAGTTAGCAGCTAACTCAAAGAAGAAGAACAGCAGCTGTTAGCAGTTAGCAGCTAACTCAAAGAAGAGGGACAGCAGCTGTTAGCAGTTAGCGGCTAACTCAAAGAAGAAGAACAGCAGCTGTTAGCAGTTAGCAGCTAACTCAAAGAAGAAGAACAGCAGCTGTTAGCAGTTAGCGGCTAACTCAAAGAAGAAGAACAGCAGCTGTTAGCAGTTTCTGTTATGTTACATGTCATTTGTGATGTCATGCTGACATCACAAACTGGAGCCACATGATGCTGCCGTCATTTGGTCTTGTGTAAAGACGGGGCGTCGTAGTGGCTCTATGGCGCCACCTCTGTGTGAACAGTGTCAGTGTAAACATCACTGTGAGCTGAGGTCTGCTCTGTGACAGGAGATTTTGATCTTTATTAAAAGATACCTGCAGAATTTTCAGGTGACGGGACAGGTGTTGGTATCAGATGTTTTGTTTTCTGTTTGTGGTCTGAGTCGTATTAACCAATCACATTTGATCAGCAGGTAAACAGTCTGAGAGGTGGAATCTGTCAGCTATCATCTGACGTCAACTGTTGGCTTCACATTAGCTTTTATTTCAATTGTATCAGCACTCATACACAGATAAGTGTTCACAGAGATGAGCAGGAGGAAGTCTGGGCTCAGGTATCAGCTGGCTGCACCGGATCAGCCTGAAATATTGGCCCTCATCCTTCAGAGGTGTTATCAGCCTCAGCTGATTGCAGAAACTGATATTTGACAGAAATTGAGTGGTTATACCATAAATCCATCATCCAGAGTTTCCAGTCTGTGTGAGAGCTCAGGGTTGACAGTTGACAGTTGAGAGATGAGTGAGCAGCCACAGCTCAGACATGTAGTTGTGTAATGTTTAATCCTCAGAGCTGATGGGATCAATTATAGAAACCAGGCTGCACGCTGAGTGTTTACTCACCGGGCGCTCAGCAGATTGTGCTGCTTGATTAAAGCTCTTTAGGAAGAAGCTTCATGTGTTACATCTTTGATTAGAAAACTCCTCCTTTAACCTCAGCTCATCTTCATCCCCTGCCAAACCTCCTCATCACCACGTCTCACCTCAACACAAGCTCTGGACACTAACTGTTTATAGAAGGTCTGAAATGTCTTGTAAAAATACATTGATGACAATCACTAACTCAAACCAGACGCTGACTGCTCCTCGCTCAGTTTAAATTTATTGAAGGTTTCCAGTCGCAGTTAAGATGATGTGACCTCGTGATAATAACATCCTGTTTTATCCTCTGACCTGATGTGTATCTTGTTTTGAGTCTGACGGTCTGGATGGCGGCCCAGAGTTCTCTGCAGCAGGCTGATGATGGAGGTGTTGGCACTCAGCCGTCATTTCAGGGAAGATGAGCAGTTCAGCTCAGGTCACTCTCTCACGCTGTATGTTGTTCCTCCTAAACACTCAACTACTGACTCACTGACGTGGTGACAAGGAGTGGGAGTCAGTGGAAACCCCACGATACGATATTATTGCGGTATTAAACATGTTGATCTACACCGAGGATTGTGATGAAATATATTGTGATTCATCATCTTTCTTCAACTGTAAATTTTGTTCCCAAAACAAAAACTTTGTCAACATCTGTTTTTATGCCACTGCGCCGGCGACAGTCACTGTCCATACGTCCGTCCGGCCCATCCTTGTGAAAACAATATCTCAAGAACACCTTGAGGGAATTTCTTTAAATGTGGCACAAACGTCCACCTGGCCTGAAGAATACACTTGTTGTTGTTTTTAAGTCTCTGTTTCAGCCATGGCCGGAGGCATTATGTTTGTGAGTTGTCCATCCAACATTCCGTCCCATTCTTGTAACATGACATCTCAAGAAAGCCTTGAGGGAGTTTTTTTCAAATTTGGCACAAACGTCCACCTGGACTCAAGAATGAACTGATCAGAATTTAGTGCTCAAAGGTCAGTGTGACCTCACGAAATATGTTTTTGTCCATAACTGCAGAAATCATTCACTAATTCTGACCAAACTTGACACAAATGTCTAACAGGATAAAATAATGAAGGTCAAAAGGTCAAAGGTCATCTTGACTGTGACATCATCATGTTTTAACGTCATATCTCAGGAACAGAAGGGGAGACATTTTACCACAGGGCAGTAACTCTAGTAATAAGATGACGTTTTCAGTCTGTTCATCTCAGTTCAGTCATTTTTACTGCAGCAGTAAAATGTGTCTGGTGGACTGAACATGTTTTTATTCTGTTTGGGAACCAAAAGGTTAATTTGTATTTGCATTAATAATTTGTGGCTGCTGTGTGTGACTGGAGAGTCTCTGTTTGTTGTGACCGAGACACTTTGTCACAGTCACAGTTCACCCACAGATTTAGTTGCTGTTAAAACAAGAACAGAAATGTTAAACATGTGGTTGTTTGGCTGCCAGAGATACTGATGGAGATACTTCTTGAACATCCACATTCAGTCATTACCAGTGAGGCTGGTGACAGGATCCTGCTGTAACACTGCTCCAGGCTGTTATGGCTGATCCAGCTCGCCGTGCTCTACGTGTTCGTATTCATTAGATTAAATTAAAGTGGAGCCTCAGGAGAACGTTTATAGATCGATCTTTACATCCTAAACATAACAGGCTGATTATTAAATACCTGCTGAAAGATCCAGAGGAACGTACAGGTTCTTCAGACATCAGTGCAGAGGCATGTTTACTATGTAGTTTCACAGGAAGCACTGATACCTGACGACAGAGGGACACGTCAGTCTCTACGTGCTGATGGTGCAACAGTACAGTGAAGAGCTGAGCTGTGACTGGAGGAGGTGAAATCTCTACGTGCCTCATGATTTGACTTGGGAGGCTACGATGCAAAAACAAAATGACTATCGACACATCTTAATGCAGCATTTTTTATTTCTATACTAGATTTATTTTTTCTCACAGTGTGACGAATTCCTGCTTTTAAAACACCGCGTATCTGTAACAATCCTTAATGACAACAGTTTGTGCAGAATGTGACAATATATAACCTGCTCTGTGCTGAGTGATGATGATGATGTTGATGATGATGATGATGGAGGAGTAACAGTAGGAGTAAATCTTGCTGGTCAGTGCTGATAATGACCACAGTCCCCCCTCCTCATTAAACCTGCCCCCTCCCCGACCCATCAGCACCTTTTCAGATGCAGCTGACTCCCTCTGAGCTCACGTCCCAAACCCATCTACTCCTCATTCATCTAACCTGGACCTGCTCTGGCTCCTTAATCTCCTCCTTTCATATTCACCTCCTTCTATTTTAATCTGTGGCCCCTCCTCCCTCCTTTTGATGTGCAGCTCTGGGAGATGATATACATGTCAATGGGGCTGTGGACAAAGGCCTTTTCACTCAGGCTGGCCTCAGTCCTTCACCCCACTGCTCCTCTGACATGCAGGTGGAGAAGGAGGGACTTCTCTCCTCAGGGCCGTCTGTAGGGTTGTGTCTGTGGCCGGTCAGTAAGCCACGGTCGGACATCTGCACAATGAAGCAGAGCAGTGTTGCCTGCTGCCTCTGTCCTCTGAGGATTGTTCACGGTTGTGCTTCCTGTTTGTGAGCCGAATGTTCACTGAGGTCCGACGGCTCCATGTAAATGACACAGCAGTGAATTAGGAGGGTTCTGTTCAAAGTGCTGACGGCTCAAACTGTTATTAGAGGAGTGATTGTACCCTCACACAAAGGAAGAGGAGGTAAACACCCCCCTCACTGCTGCTCTCTGCTGGAGGCCTGTGTGAGCTGCAGCCTGCGGCACTCGACCTGAAAAGCCCTTGACATTATTGAAAGTCCAAACACAGGCAGACACCTGCTGAGCTGCTCAATAAATGTGATGTGAACCAACCTGCTGCTTTAAAATAATCTCCACACTTTGAGGAGTCAGTTCTAACTCCAGTTTGTCCCCATTTCCCTCCAGTTCCTCAGAACATGTGCCGACGTCTTCAGACTTCTTCCCTTCCTGGTCTTCATCATCGTCCCCTTCATGGAGTTCCTGCTTCCTGTGGCTCTCAAACTTTTCCCCAACATGCTGCCGTCCACCTTTGAGACAAAGTCAAAGAAGGTGATTAGAGTGTATCACTCAGACTGAAGCTGCACGACACACACAACATCCACAAGATCCATTTTAGGGAATTATTTTTGTAACGCCTTATTCCCCAGGTTTTTATTTGATGACAATTTTACGGACGTTTTATAAAGATGTTTAAGGACATTGAAAAAATACATATTTTTCTGACACTTTATTTATATGTATTAAGACATTTTATTAATATGTGTTAGGGCAGTTTATCAACATTTTTAGGACATTTAACATATTAAAAACATTTTTTTTAATATTTAAATCCTTTTTTCCTAATATATTATGAACACTTTTCCAGACATTTTAATCCTATTTTTAGGACATTTCAATAATGTTTTTCAGATATTCTTTGAGAAGCTCAAATAAGAATATAATATGTAATTATTTTCATCATCCATTAATGACCTGATTATATTTGGATTAGTTGATGAACCCAAAGAGATTCATTCAAATGTTTTATTTAGTTTATGATGAGCTGTGACAGAGAGGGTGTCGTGTTGCAGCCTGGACTGATGAGTTAAACTAAAACTAACCCTTCAGGAGATCACAGATTTATTTATTTACTTTCCTCACAGTTTGTAATATTGTTGAAACAGAAGTTACCGTGTTGTCATGATGGACAGGGATTTATTTTATGTCACACCACACTGAATGTGTAACATGTTGTTTTTTAGGAGGAGCGGTTGAAGACGGAGCTGAGGGTCAAACTGGAGATGGCCAAGTTCTTACAGGACACCATCGAGGAGATCGCTCTGAGGAACAAGGCGGCTCAGGGCAACGTGACGGAGGAGTTCTCCACCTTCTTCCAGAAGGTTGGTGTGAGGCCGGGCCTCGTCAGGCGCAGTACCGCCCCCTGGTGGTGGATATAGTGAAGTGTGTCCACTTGTATGTGTGTGTGTGTTCATCAGTGAACTACTGTAGTTCAAACTGAGGTCATAAATGTAAAATGTGAGAGTTCAGTAGTCAGTCTAAGAACTTTGTTTCACACAGGTTTCAGTAAAGCTGCCAGTGAGATGTCCTGATAACTTTTGATTTAAGATAAGAGCAGTTAAAACCCTACAATGTTGAGTACAAAGTGTGAACACAGTATAAATCAGTTGAAGTTTGACTTCCTGTGGCAGAGCAGTGACACAGACTGAGACACTCTCAGTCAGAGAATCATGATTTAGGTTTTAAACAGATATAAAGATCTGTCAGACTCCTCCTCTCAGAAGGATTTACAGTCCTGACTTGATCCATCTCTGCAGATCCGGGACTCTGGTGAGCGTCCCAGTAACGAGCAGATCATCAAATTCTCCAAACTGTTTGAGGATGAACTGACTCTGGACAACCTGACCCGACCTCAGCTGGTGGCGCTCTGCCGTCTGCTGGAGCTCCAGTCCATCGGGACCAACAACTTCCTGCGCTTCCAGCTCATCATGAAGCTCAGAGCCATCCGTGCTGACGACAAGGTATCAGCCTCAGGTTTACACAGGGAACATATCAGTCTCATCTCCAGGTTCATACATGTGTTTCAGGTTCCTGCTAGAACGTGTGGTCATGCTTTAAAGAACAGGTTATTTCCCTCTTTATCACCATCAGCTCCTCTTTCATAAAGAGTAAAACCAGGTCAGAGGTGATGCTGCAGAGAAACAGTTCATGTTCCCTGTTACTCTGTGTTTTAAATGTTTGTATTGTATTGTATTTGACGTGATTAAACTCAAAGGTGTGGTCTGTGTGCTCTGTGTGTGTGTGTGTGTGTGTGTGTGTGTGTGTGTGTGTGTGTGTGTGTCCAGCTGATAGCAGAGGAGGGCGTGGAGAGTCTGAATGTGAACGAGGTGCAGGCGGCCTGTCGGGTCAGAGGCATGAGATCTCTGGGAGTCACAGAGGACCGACTGAGGGAGCAGCTTGCACAGGTAACAACAGCAAACACAGACAGGACATTTAACATTTCCTCCAATCACAGAACTGAATATTAAAACGTGTTCTGGTGCTCAGAGACCAAAAGCAGTGCTGTTATGTCGCTCTCTCTCTCGCAGTGGCTGGAGCTTCATCTGAACCAGCAGATCCCCACGTCCCTGCTGCTGCTGTCCCGAGCCATGTACCTCCCCGACACGCTGTCCCCCGCCGACCAGCTGAAGACGACGCTGCAGACACTGCCTGAGATCATGGTACGTGAAGACGCTGTGTGTGATGTCACTGAGCAGGATTTAAAGAGCAGTGAAAGCAGATGAGCTGCTCTGCTCTGAGCTGTGGTTCTTCTCTTCTTCCAGGCGAAGGAGGCCCAGCTGATGGTGGCAGAGATGGAGCTCTCTAAGGTCGACAACAAGGCCAAGCTGGAGACCACGCTGCAGGAGGAGGCCGCCATACGCCAGGACAACAAGGACAGGGAGATGGAGAGGCTGGCGGACGCTGCGGAGAAGGCGGCCAGGGTAAACAAGACATCCGTCGCCTGATTTTTATTTCTTTACTTTCTCTGACAGAAACACGTCTTTCTAACGGATGTCTCAACATGAACATGATTTAATACCTGTTTTCACTCAGACGTATAAAACACAGAAAACTTCTGATGTGAGTTCTGATGATGAAAAAGTGTCTGATGACAGAATAATGAAAGCAGAGTTTTGGTTCTTGACTGTTGTTGATTCTTTCTGTTCAGTTGTTAAAGGTGTTTCGGTTCGATACGCGGCTGTCGACGCCTGTTTCCATGGCAGCTCAGGAGCTGTTCATGTGTGATGACTGTTGTTAAATGTACGAGGAGTCGTGTGTATGTTCATCATCATCATCATCATCATCGCTTCTTCCTCTGCAGGAGGGAGAGCTGGAGCCCAAAGCAGAGCCGGTTGTATCTGACATGGCTGCTCATTCAGAGACTCTGAGGGACACGGCTCCTGTCATAGAGGGGATCAAGGTAACGTCTCTCACAGATCAGCACAGGTGTCTCCTTAATGATGCTCATCACTCTGTGTGTGTTTCATTGGACAGCGTGCACACAGACGTTTATGTTTCTGGTCTAAAGAACTCAGTCTGTTCTACATTTATTTTTATAAACCAGCATCAAACTGTGTCCTCTCTGAAGCTGAGATTAGTATCACAGATGTTACACACTGTTTAATAAGTGAACCGTGTCACAGACAGTGTGTTGTTTTAAATTAGTTCATTATTAGATCTCCCACAACAGTCTCTGACATTAGTCCAGATAATATTTCTTTCTGTGTGATGACAGCTTATTTTTTCATGTCATGACCTCTGCGTCTTCTGCACCTCACAGTTTGAACAGTGGCAGAAACTCCTGCGTCTTCAGGTTAGCTCTACTGACGTCTCCTCCTCCCAGTGACCCTCACGTCTCCACCAGTGTCTCCCTGCACGCTCTGAACCTGCTGTTCCTCTGAGCGCCACCACACAGACAAGGGTTCAACAGGACCTGCGTGTTATTCTGGCATTTTTTTAAAAGCCATTTCAGATTTGATCTGCGGGTCAGTCAGAGTGGGAACGTAATCCTAACAACAACAGGAAGTAATTCTGAAATGGTTTTGTTGGCGTGAAGAGATGAATGTTGACTTCAGCCTGAGGTCAAACCACAGACGTTTGGCTCTTAAAGCAAAGAGACTGACAGGTCACAGGAGCTGGACCAGAGTCAGTCCGTCTGTTTTCAGAACAAACCACGGTCAGCATCACGTGTTATAGAAAAAAGAAAACACTGATCTGCTGCTCTAAATACGATGTGCACTTCCTGTTTGACCCTCGTCTGTGTGACCTTCTCCTCCTCTTCTCCCTGTGGATCCTTCAGACGGTCACTGAGCAGTTCCCTCTCTAACTAACGGCCTTCGTAGCTCCACAGAGTCTTCCTCATCCTGTGGGAATGTGTCTGTGGGTTATGGGAGTGTCCCAGTGTCCTCCACAGCGTCCCTCCTTTACCCACTCTGTGTCTTTGGGTTGGTCTCTGATGTGGGCCTGTATTAGATGCACATGTGGTGCTTGTTAGTGAGCGTCTCTGTTTCCATGTTGGAGGGAAAATGTGACCTCAGCCTGACGTGTTTATGGTTCAGGATCTGAACAGTAGGTCTGATTCAGAGGACACAGCGTATGTTATAACACAGGGTTTGGATGTGATCTGAGGAGCATGTGTCTGTGTTCAGGGAGAGGAGATCACCAAAGAGGAGATCGACCTGCTGAGTGATGCATGCTCGAAGCTGAAGGAGCAGAAGAAGCTGTTGACTCTGGAGAAGGAAGAGCTGGAAGAGCTGAAGGACGACGTCCAGGAGTACAACGAGGTGCCCGTCTCACACCTGTAGTCACACCCCACAGCATCCACAGATTCAGACGACTGTGAGGTGACTCAGTGTTTTGATGTGTTCCCAGGACCTGGAGGAGATAAAGAAGGAGCTCTCTAAGACGGGACAGGAAAAGGCTCTGGAGGAGTCCAAGGCCAGCCAGCGTCTGTCCAAGAGAGTAAACCGTATGATCGGTCGCATCGACAAGATCATCCTGGAGCTGGAGAAAGACAAGGTCATCCTGGACGGACAGATGGACAGCGGCACCACCCCGCCTGTCGGGTAAGAGCTCCATGTCTTATTATAACCTCCACACCGCTGCTTCTGTGCCATGTGACAGGTGGTTAAAGTGTAGGGCCGCAGTACTCTGTGACAGCGCCTGACACGAGGTACAAAGACACACTGGCTCAGGAAACAGGAAACACACAGACTAAATACAGGAGGGAGGCGGGGACTACAGGTGAGACACATCAGGGCGGGGCCGACGATCACTGAAGGACAGGAAGTAAATCTGAAGAATGACAGCAAGAATAAACAGGACAGAGGGAGACAGAGAGAGACAGAGGGAGACAGAGGGAGACAGAAGGAGACAGAAGGAGACAGAAGGAGACAGAGGGAGACAGAGGGAGACAGAGGGAGACAGAAGGAGACAGAAGGAGACAGAGGGAGACAGAGAGAGACAGAGGGAGACAGAAGGAGACAGAGGGAGACAGAAGGAGACAGAAGGAGACAGAGAGAGACAGAGGGAGACAGAAGGAGACAGAGGGAGACAGAAGGAGACAGAGGGAGACAGAAGGAGACAGAGGGAGACAGAGGGAGACAGAAGGAGACAGAGGGAGACAGAGAGAGACAGAGGGAGACAGAAGGAGACAGAAGGAGACAGAGGGAGACAGAGAGAGACAGAAGGAGACAGAGGGAGACAGAAGGAGACAGAGAGAGACAGAAGGAGACAGAGGGAGACAGAGAGAGACAGAAGGAGACAGAGAGAGATAGAAGGAGACAGAGGGAGACAGAAGGAGACAGAGAGAGACAGAAGGAGACAGAGAGAGACAGAGGGAGACAGAAGGAGACAGAGAGAGACAGAAGGAGACAGAGAGAGACAGAAGGAGACAGAGAGAGATAGAAGGAGACAGAGGGAGACAGAAGGAGACAGAGAGAGACAGAAGGAGACAGAGGGAGACAGAAGGAGACAGAGGGAGACAGAAGGAGACAGAAGGAGACAGAGGGAGACAGAGAGAGATAGAAGGAGACAGAGGGAGACAGAAGGAGACAGAGAGAGACAGAGGGAGACAGAAGGAGACAGAGGGAGACAGAAGGAGACAGAGGGAGACAGAGAGAGACAGAGGGAGACAGAGGGAGACAGAAGGAGACAGAGGGAGACAGAGAGAGACAGAGGGAGACAGAGGGAGACAGAAGGAGACAGAAGGAGACAGAAGGAGACAGAGGGAGACAGAGAGAGACAGAAGGAGACAGAGGGAGACAGAGAGAGACAGAAGGAGACAGAGAGAGACAGAGGGAGACAGAAGGAGACAGAAGGAGACAGAGGGAGACAGAAGGAGACAGAAGGAGACAGAGGGAGACAGAAGGAGACAGAAGGAGACAGAGGGAGACAGAGAGAGACAGAAGGAGACAGAAGGAGACAGAGAGAGACAGAAGGAGACAGAGAGAGACAGAGGGAGACAGAAGGAGACAGAAGGAGACAGAGGGAGACAGAGGGAGACAGAAGGAGACAGAAGGAGACAGAGGGAGACAGAAGGAGACAGAGGGAGACAGAAGGAGACAGAGGGAGACAGAGAGAGACAGAGGGAGACAGAGGGAGACAGAGAGAGACAGAAGGAGACAGAGGGAGACAGAGGGAGACAGAAGGAGACAGAGGGAGACAGAAGGAGACAGAAGGAGACAGAAGGAGACAGAGAGAGACAGAGGGAGACAGAGGGAGACAGAAGGAGACAGAAGGAGACAGAGAGAGACAGAGAGAGACAGAAGGAGACAGAAGGAGACAGAAGGAGACAGAGGGAGACAGAGGGAGACAGAAGGAGACAGAAGGAGACAGAGGGAGACAGAGAGAGACAGAGGGAGACAGAAGGAGACAGAGGGAGACAGAAGGAGACAGAAGGAGACAGAGAGAGACAGAGGGAGACAGAAGGAGACAGAGGGAGACAGAGGGAGACAGAGGGAGACAGAAGGAGACAGAGGGAGACAGAAGGAGACAGAGGGAGACAGAGAGAGACAGAGGGAGACAGAAGGAGACAGAGGGAGACAGAGAGAGACAGAGGGAGACAGAGGGAGACAGAAGGAGACAGAGGGAGACAGAGAGAGACAGAAGGAGACAGAGGGAGACAGAAGGAGACAGAGAGAGACAGAAGGAGACAGAGGGAGACAGAGAGAGACAGAAGGAGACAGAGAGAGATAGAAGGAGACAGAGGGAGACAGAAGGAGACAGAGAGAGACAGAAGGAGACAGAGAGAGACAGAAGGAGACAGAAGGAGACAGAGAGAGACAGAAGGAGACAGAGAGAGACAGAAGGAGACAGAGAGAGATAGAAGGAGACAGAGGGAGACAGAAGGAGACAGAGAGAGACAGAAGGAGACAGAGGGAGACAGAAGGAGACAGAGGGAGACAGAAGGAGACAGAAGGAGACAGAGGGAGACAGAGAGAGATAGAAGGAGACAGAGGGAGACAGAAGGAGACAGAGAGAGACAGAGGGAGACAGAAGGAGACAGAGGGAGACAGAAGGAGACAGAGGGAGACAGAGAGAGACAGGGAGACAGAGGGAGACAGAAGGAGACAGAGGGAGACAGAGAGAGACAGAGGGAGACAGAAGGAGACAGAGGGAGACAGAAGGAGACAGAAGGAGACAGAGGGAGACAGAGAGAGATAGAAGGAGACAGAGGGAGACAGAAGGAGACAGAGAGAGACAGAGGGAGACAGAAGGAGACAGAGGGAGACAGAAGGAGACAGAGGGAGACAGAGAGAGACAGAGGGAGACAGAGGGAGACAGAAGGAGACAGAGGGAGACAGAGAGAGACAGAGGGAGACAGAGGGAGACAGAAGGAGACAGAAGGAGACAGAAGGAGACAGAGGGAGACAGAGAGAGACAGAAGGAGACAGAGGGAGACAGAGAGAGACAGAAGGAGACAGAGAGAGACAGAGGGAGACAGAAGGAGACAGAAGGAGACAGAGGGAGACAGAAGGAGACAGAAGGAGACAGAGGGAGACAGAGAGAGACAGAAGGAGACAGAAGGAGACAGAGAGAGACAGAAGGAGACAGAGAGAGACAGAGGGAGACAGAAGGAGACAGAGGGAGACAGAGGGAGACAGAAGGAGACAGAAGGAGACAGAAGGAGACAGAGAGAGACAGAGGGAGACAGAAGGAGACAGAGGGAGACAGAAGGAGACAGAGGGAGACAGAGAGAGACAGAGGGAGACAGAGGGAGACAGAGAGAGACAGAAGGAGACAGAGGGAGACAGAGGGAGACAGAAGGAGACAGAGGGAGACAGAAGGAGACAGAAGGAGACAGAAGGAGACAGAGAGAGACAGAGGGAGACAGAAGGAGACAGAGGGAGACAGAAGGAGACAGAGGGAGACAGAGAGAGACAGAGGGAGACAGAGGGAGACAGAGGGAGACAGAAGGAGACAGAAGGAGACAGAGGGAGACAGAGAGAGACAGAAGGAGACAGGGAGACAGAGGGAGACAGAAGGAGACAGAGGGAGACAGAGGGAGACAGAGGGAGACAGAAGGAGACAGAGGGAGACAGAAGGAGACAGAGGGAGACAGAGAGAGATAGAAGGAGACAGAGGGAGACAGAAGGAGACAGAGAGAGACAGAGGGAGACAGAAGGAGACAGAGGGAGACAGAAGGAGACAGAGGGAGACAGAGAGAGACAGAGGGAGACAGAGGGAGACAGAAGGAGACAGAGGGAGACAGAGAGAGACAGAGGGAGACAGAAGGAGACAGAAGGAGACAGAGGGAGACAGAGAGAGACAGAAGGAGACAGAGGGAGACAGAGGGAGACAGAGAGAGACAGAAGGAGACAGAGAGAGACAGAGGGAGACAGAAGGAGACAGAAGGAGACAGAGGGAGACAGAAGGAGACAGAAGGAGACAGAGAGAGACAGAGGGAGACAGAAGGAGACAGAAGGAGACAGAGGGAGACAGAAGGAGACAGAAGGAGACAGAGGGAGACAGAGAGAGACAGAAGGAGACAGAGAGAGACAGAGGGAGACAGAAGGAGACAGAGAGAGACAGAAGGAGACAGAGAGAGACAGAAGGAGACAGAGAGAGATAGAAGGAGACAGAGGGAGACAGAAGGAGACAGAGGGAGACAGAAGGAGACAGAGAGAGACAGAAGGAGACAGAGAGAGACAGAGGGAGACAGAAGGAGACAGAGAGAGACAGAAGGAGACAGAGAGAGACAGAAGGAGACAGAGAGAGATAGAAGGAGACAGAGGGAGACAGAAGGAGACAGAGAGAGACAGAAGGAGACAGAGGGAGACAGAAGGAGACAGAGGGAGACAGAAGGAGACAGAAGGAGACAGAGGGAGACAGAGAGAGATAGAAGGAGACAGAGGGAGACAGAAGGAGACAGAGAGAGACAGAGGGAGACAGAAGGAGACAGAGGGAGACAGAAGGAGACAGAGGGAGACAGAGAGAGACAGAGGGAGACAGAGGGAGACAGAAGGAGACAGAGGGAGACAGAGAGAGACAGAGGGAGACAGAGGGAGACAGAAGGAGACAGAAGGAGACAGAAGGAGACAGAGGGAGACAGAGAGAGACAGAAGGAGACAGAGGGAGACAGAGAGAGACAGAAGGAGACAGAGAGAGACAGAGGGAGACAGAAGGAGACAGAAGGAGACAGAGGGAGACAGAAGGAGACAGAAGGAGACAGAGGGAGACAGAGAGAGACAGAAGGAGACAGAAGGAGACAGAGAGAGACAGAAGGAGACAGAGAGAGACAGAGGGAGACAGAAGGAGACAGAAGGAGACAGAGGGAGACAGAGGGAGACAGAAGGAGACAGAAGGAGACAGAGGGAGACAGAAGGAGACAGAGGGAGACAGAAGGAGACAGAGGGAGACAGAGAGAGACAGAGGGAGACAGAGGGAGACAGAGAGAGACAGAAGGAGACAGAGGGAGACAGAGGGAGACAGAAGGAGACAGAGGGAGACAGAAGGAGACAGAAGGAGACAGAAGGAGACAGAGAGAGACAGAGGGAGACAGAGGGAGACAGAAGGAGACAGAAGGAGACAGAGAGAGACAGAGAGAGACAGAAGGAGACAGAAGGAGACAGAAGGAGACAGAGGGAGACAGAGGGAGACAGAGGGAGACAGAAGGAGACAGAAGGAGACAGAGGGAGACAGAGAGAGACAGAGGGAGACAGAAGGAGACAGAGGGAGACAGAAGGAGACAGAAGGAGACAGAGAGAGACAGAGGGAGACAGAAGGAGACAGAGGGAGACAGAGGGAGACAGAGGGAGACAGAAGGAGACAGAGGGAGACAGAAGGAGACAGAGGGAGACAGAGAGAGACAGAGGGAGACAGAAGGAGACAGAGGGAGACAGAGAGAGACAGAGGGAGACAGAGGGAGACAGAAGGAGACAGAGGGAGACAGAGAGAGACAGAAGGAGACAGAGGGAGACAGAAGGAGACAGAGAGAGACAGAAGGAGACAGAGGGAGACAGAGAGAGACAGAAGGAGACAGAGAGAGATAGAAGGAGACAGAGGGAGACAGAAGGAGACAGAGAGAGACAGAAGGAGACAGAGAGAGACAGAAGGAGACAGAAGGAGACAGAGAGAGACAGAAGGAGACAGAGAGAGACAGAAGGAGACAGAGAGAGATAGAAGGAGACAGAGGGAGACAGAAGGAGACAGAGAGAGACAGAAGGAGACAGAGGGAGACAGAAGGAGACAGAGGGAGACAGAAGGAGACAGAAGGAGACAGAGGGAGACAGAGAGAGATAGAAGGAGACAGAGGGAGACAGAAGGAGACAGAGAGAGACAGAGGGAGACAGAAGGAGACAGAGGGAGACAGAAGGAGACAGAGGGAGACAGAGAGAGACAGGGAGACAGAGGGAGACAGAAGGAGACAGAGGGAGACAGAGAGAGACAGAGGGAGACAGAAGGAGACAGAGGGAGACAGAAGGAGACAGAAGGAGACAGAGGGAGACAGAGAGAGATAGAAGGAGACAGAGGGAGACAGAAGGAGACAGAGAGAGACAGAGGGAGACAGAAGGAGACAGAGGGAGACAGAAGGAGACAGAGGGAGACAGAGAGAGACAGAGGGAGACAGAGGGAGACAGAAGGAGACAGAGGGAGACAGAGAGAGACAGAGGGAGACAGAGGGAGACAGAAGGAGACAGAAGGAGACAGAAGGAGACAGAGGGAGACAGAGAGAGACAGAAGGAGACAGAGGGAGACAGAGAGAGACAGAAGGAGACAGAGAGAGACAGAGGGAGACAGAAGGAGACAGAAGGAGACAGAGGGAGACAGAAGGAGACAGAAGGAGACAGAGGGAGACAGAGAGAGACAGAAGGAGACAGAAGGAGACAGAGAGAGACAGAAGGAGACAGAGAGAGACAGAGGGAGACAGAAGGAGACAGAGGGAGACAGAGGGAGACAGAAGGAGACAGAAGGAGACAGAAGGAGACAGAGAGAGACAGAGGGAGACAGAAGGAGACAGAGGGAGACAGAAGGAGACAGAGGGAGACAGAGAGAGACAGAGGGAGACAGAGGGAGACAGAGAGAGACAGAAGGAGACAGAGGGAGACAGAGGGAGACAGAAGGAGACAGAGGGAGACAGAAGGAGACAGAAGGAGACAGAAGGAGACAGAGAGAGACAGAGGGAGACAGAAGGAGACAGAGGGAGACAGAAGGAGACAGAGGGAGACAGAGAGAGACAGAGGGAGACAGAGGGAGACAGAGGGAGACAGAAGGAGACAGAAGGAGACAGAGGGAGACAGAGAGAGACAGAAGGAGACAGGGAGACAGAGGGAGACAGAAGGAGACAGAGGGAGACAGAGGGAGACAGAGGGAGACAGAAGGAGACAGAGGGAGACAGAAGGAGACAGAGGGAGACAGAGAGAGATAGAAGGAGACAGAGGGAGACAGAAGGAGACAGAGAGAGACAGAGGGAGACAGAAGGAGACAGAGGGAGACAGAAGGAGACAGAGGGAGACAGAGAGAGACAGAGGGAGACAGAGGGAGACAGAAGGAGACAGAGGGAGACAGAGAGAGACAGAGGGAGACAGAAGGAGACAGAAGGAGACAGAAGGAGACAGAGGGAGACAGAGAGAGACAGAAGGAGACAGAGGGAGACAGAGGGAGACAGAGAGAGACAGAAGGAGACAGAGAGAGACAGAGGGAGACAGAAGGAGACAGAAGGAGACAGAGGGAGACAGAAGGAGACAGAAGGAGACAGAGAGAGACAGAGGGAGACAGAAGGAGACAGAAGGAGACAGAGGGAGACAGAAGGAGACAGAAGGAGACAGAGGGAGACAGAGAGAGACAGAAGGAGACAGAAGGAGACAGAGAGAGACAGAAGGAGACGGAGAGAGACAGAGGGAGACAGAAGGAGACAGAAGGAGACAGAGGGAGACAGAGGGAGACAGAAGGAGACAGAAGGAGACAGAAGGAGACAGAGAGAGACAGAGGGAGACAGAAGGAGACAGAGGGAGACAGAAGGAGACAGAGGGAGACAGAGAGACACAGAGGGAGACAGAGGGAGACAGAGAGAGACAGAAGGAGACAGAGGGAGACAGAGGGAGACAGAAGGAGACAGAAGGAGACAGAAGGAGACAGAGAGAGACAGAGGGAGACAGAAGGAGACAGAGGGAGACAGAAGGAGACAGAGGGAGACAGAGAGAGACAGAGGGAGACAGAGGGAGACAGAGGGAGACAGAAGGAGACAGAAGGAGACAGAGGGAGACAGAGAGAGACAGAAGGAGACAGGGAGACAGAGGGAGACAGAAGGAGACAGAGGGAGACAGAGGGAGACAGAAGGAGACAGAAGGAGACAGAGGGAGACAGAAGGAGACAGAAGGAGACAGAGGGAGACAGAGAGAGACAGAGGGAGACAGAAGGAGACAGAGGGAGACAGAAGGAGACAGAGGGAGACAGAAGGAGACAGAGGGAGACAGAGAGAGACAGAGGGAGACAGAGAGAGACAGAAGGAGACAGAGGGAGACAGAAGGAGACAGAGAGAGACAGAAGGAGACAGAGGGAGACAGAGAGAGACAGAAGGAGACAGAGAGAGATAGAAGGAGACAGAGGGAGACAGAAGGAGACAGAGAGAGACAGAAGGAGACAGAGAGAGACAGAGGGAGACAGAAGGAGACAGAAGGAGACAGAAGGAGACAGAGAGAGACAGAAGGAGACAGAAGGAGACAGAGAGAGACAGAAGGAGACAGAGAGAGATAGAAGGAGACAGAGGGAGACAGAAGGAGACAGAGAGAGACAGAAGGAGACAGAGGGAGACAGAAGGAGACAGAGGGAGACAGAAGGAGACAGAAGGAGACAGAGGGAGACAGAGAGAGATAGAAGGAGACAGAGGGAGACAGAAGGAGACAGAAGGAGACAGAGAGAGACAGAGGGAGACAGAAGGAGACAGAGGGAGACAGAGGGAGACAGAGGGAGACAGAAGGAGACAGAGAGAGACAGAGGGAGACAGAGGGAGACAGAGAGAGACAGAAGGAGACAGAGGGAGACAGAAGGAGACAGAGAGAGACAGAAGGAGACAGAGAGAGACAGAGAGAGACAGAAGGAGACAGAGAGAGACAGAGGGAGACAGAGGGAGACAGAGGGAGACAGAGAGAGACAGAAGGAGACAGAGAGAGACAGAGGGAGACAGAAGGAGACAGAGAGAGACAGAAGGAGACAGAAGGAGACAGAGGGAGACAGAAGGAGACAGAGGGAGACAGAGGGAGACAGAAGGAGACAGAGGGAGACAGAGGGAGACAGAAGGAGACAGAGGGAGACAGAGAGAGACAGAGGGAGACAGAGGGAGACAGAGAGAGACAGAAGGAGACAGAGGGAGACAGAGGGAGACAGAAGGAGACAGAGGGAGACAGAGGGAGACAGAGGGAGACAGAACGAGACAGAGAGAGACAGAGGGAGACAGAGGGAGACAGAGGGAGACAGAAGGAGACAGAGAGAGATAGAAGGAGACAGAAGGAGACAGAGGGAGACAGAAGGAGACAGAAGGAGACAGAGGGAGACAGAAGGAGACAGAAGGAGACAGAAGGAGACAGAGGGAGACAGAGGGAGACAGAAGGAGACAGAAGGAGACAGAGGGAGACAGAGGGAGACAGAAGGAGACAGAGAGAGACAGAGGGAGACAGAAGGAGACAGAGGGAGACAGAGAGAGACAGAGGGAGACAGAGAGAGACAGAGGGAGACAGAAGGAGACAGAGGGAGACAGAGAGAGACAGAGGGAGACAGAAGGAGACAGAAGGAGACAGAAGGAGACAGAGGGAGACAGAGAGAGACAGAAGGAGACAGAGGGAGACAGAGAGAGACAGAAGGAGACAGAGAGAGACAGAGGGAGACAGAAGGAGACAGAAGGAGACAGAGGGAGACAGAAGGAGACAGAAGGAGACAGAGGGAGACAGAGAGAGACAGAAGGAGACAGAAGGAGACAGAGAGAGACAGAAGGAGACAGAGAGAGACAGAGGGAGACAGAAGGAGACAGAAGGAGACAGAGGGAGACAGAGGGAGACAGAAGGAGACAGAAGGAGACAGAAGGAGACAGAGAGAGACAGAGGGAGACAGAAGGAGACAGAGGGAGACAGAAGGAGACAGAGGGAGACAGAGAGAGACAGAGGGAGACAGAGGGAGACAGAGGGAGACAGAAGGAGACAGAGGGAGACAGAGGGAGACAGAAGGAGACAGAGGGAGACAGAAGGAGACAGAAGGAGACAGAAGGAGACAGAGAGAGACAGAGGGAGACAGAAGGAGACAGAGGGAGACAGAAGGAGACAGAGGGAGACAGAGAGAGACAGAGGGAGACAGAGGGAGACAGAGGGAGACAGAAGGAGACAGAGGGAGACAGAGAGAGACAGAAGGAGACAGGGAGACAGAGGGAGACAGAAGGAGACAGAGGGAGACAGAGGGAGACAGAAGGAGACAGAAGGAGACAGAGGGAGACAGAAGGAGACAGAAGGAGACAGAGGGAGACAGAGAGAGACAGAGGGAGACAGAAGGAGACAGAGGGAGACAGAAGGAGACAGAGGGAGACAGAAGGAGACAGAGGGAGACAGAGAGAGACAGAGGGAGACAGAAGGAGACAGAAGGAGACAGAGGGAGACAGAGGGAGACAGAGAGAGACAGAAGGAGACAGAGGGAGACAGAGAGAGACAGAAGGAGACAGAGAGAGACAGAGGGAGACAGAGAGAGACAGAGGGAGACAGAAGGAGACAGAAGGAGACAGAGGGAGACAGAAGGAGACAGAAGGAGACAGAGGGAGACAGAGAGAGACAGAAGGAGACAGAGGGAGACAGAAGGAGACAGAGGGAGACAGAGGGAGACAGAGAGACAGAAGGAGACAGAGAGAGATAGAAGGAGACAGAGAGAGATAGAAGGAGACAGAAGGAGACAGAGAGAGACAGAGGGAGACAGAGGGAGACAGAGGGAGACAGAAGGAGACAGAGAGAGACAGAGGGAGACAGAGGGAGACAGAGAGAGACAGAAGGAGACAGAGGGAGACAGAAGGAGACAGAGAGAGACAGAAGGAGACAGAGAGAGACAGAGGGAGACAGAGAGAGACAGAGGGAGACAGAGGGAGACAGAGAGAGACAGAAGGAGACAGAGAGAGACAGAGGGAGACAGAAGGAGACAGAGAGAGACAGAAGGAGACAGAGGGAGACAGAAGGAGACAGAGGGAGACAGAAGGAGACAGAGGGAGACAGAGGGAGACAGAAGGAGACAGAGGGAGACAGAGGGAGACAGAAGGAGACAGAGGGAGACAGAGGGAGACAGAAGGAGACAGAGGGAGACAGAAGGAGACAGAGAGAGACAGAGGGAGACAGAGGGAGACAGAGAGAGACAGAAGGAGACAGAGGGAGACAGAGGGAGACAGAAGGAGACAGAGGGAGACAGAGGGAGACAGAGGGAGACAGAACGAGACAGAGAGAGACAGAGGGAGACAGAGGGAGACAGAAGGAGACAGAGGGAGACAGAGGGAGACAGAAGGAGACAGAGAGAGATAGAAGGAGACAGAAGGAGACAGAGGGAGACAGAAGGAGACAGAAGGAGACAGAAGGAGACAGAGGGAGACAGAAGGAGACAGAAGGAGACAGAAGGAGACAGAGGGAGACAGAGGGAGACAGAAGGAGACAGAAGGAGACAGAGGGAGACAGAAGGAGACAGAGAGAGACAGAGGGAGACAGAAGGAGACAGAGGGAGACAGAGAGAGACAGAGGGAGACAGAAGGAGACAGAAGGAGACAGAGGGAGACAGAGGGAGACAGAAGGAGACAGAGGGAGACAGAAGGAGACAGAAGGAGACAGAGGGAGACAGAAGGAGACAGAAGGAGACAGAAGGAGCTTCACATGACAGTTTATTTTGAACCTTCAGACGGTTTGTGATGAAAACACAGACTTGGTGTTTGAAAAGTTCTTTTAATTAAAACAACATCAGCTCAGTGACGTCGTGTTGATGACATGAAGCTCAGCTGATCTCTGACACACTGAAATATATACACACCTGTATTTACCTGAATCTGCAGCACTAAACTTGTTTTAATTTTAACCTTCAGGAAACGTGTTTGTCTGCTGTTATTTTGAGCCTCCTGTCTTTAGCCTAGCTTAGCATAAAGAGTGGAGGCAGCGAGGAAGCTCTGTTCAGTTATTATTAATCTTCTCATCTTCCTCTCAGAGAGAAAACAAATGATCCTCAACATGTTGACGTGTTTCTGTAAGAACGCAGCTCTGTTTGCTGTCATGGCTTCTTTAGTGTCGTGTCCTGCGTTAGTGCCGCAGCTCGTCATGCTTCAGCTGCTGCTTCATGGTTTCACTTAGCATGTTGATCAGGGCTGCACGATCAATAAAATCTAAATCAGTTTAGATTCAAACGTCTCATTTATAAATGACAGTGATTCGCTGGCTCCTGATTCGTTCACGTCATGCTGCGTTCAGGTGTTGATGTTAAGTGTTTCCTTAAATGAGACGATCCCTGATATTAATTAAATATTAATGACCCAGTTAATGTACTGTGGTTTGATTTGAGTCCAGTGTGAGAGCTGTCACTGTCACCGTGTGGACACAGGTCCTTAAAACCTACAAAAACACTGAACACCTGTTGGAGGGGGAGGAGCCTGTCTGTAGGAGAAACCTGACTGATGAAGGAGGCGCACAGCCGTGCGGCGTAAAGTCTCGTTTGAGCATCTAAACGTGAAATAACTATTGTGCAGCCCTGATGTTTATTTGCTTCATTTGCTGTGACATAAAACATATTTATCATTTTTTTAAATCATATTATATGAAGCAGTGTTTTACTGTAACTATCATCATCATCATCATCATCATTATTTTCATTGTGAAATGTTGGTGGAGATAAAACAGGAAACAACATGTCCTGTCACTCATCACGGCAGTTTATGATTTCATGAGTAAATCCTGATTTTTTACAGATTATTTTTTACTAAAGTCAGCGATGCGTCGAGGTAAGATCAGCTGATCAGCTGAGCCTTCGTCTGCCTGCTACACGCTAACATCGCATCATGGATTTAATTTAACTGTCAGCTGTTTGTGCCTCTAAAGGATCAACCAGCTGCTGCGACACCACAGAGCTCCCACTGGGCACTCACCTTATCAGCATTAACAAGATTTAACTCAGACTGCCTGAACTCTGCCTGAACAGTTTAAGACCAAACTTTTAATTTGGATTAACAAACACTTCCTGTCTGATTTAACAACACTCAGGACAGTCAGTGGAAACTGTATTTAAATGACTGAACTGATCAGTTTCTGGGTCGTTTAAAGTTTCCCAGACTGTCTTCACCCTCTGTGTGTATCAGAGTTGATCAGTGATTGATTTGAAGACACATTTTCAGCATGACGTCACGTAATTTGACCCAAATTTGACCTGCTGAATGTGAGACAGTAATTTGACCTGCTGAATGTGAGACAGTAATTTGACCTGCTGAATGTGAGACAGCAGACGAAGCTGGAGAATAATTTGTCCTTTGTTAATTTGACCTGCTGAATGATGAACAGAGTTTGATTGGTGTGATGTGGGAACCTTGAAATGCAGCATGTTGACCTCTTTGTTCTCCGCCATGTTTCCCCTGCATCTCGTTACATGCCATTTCCTGTATGCAGTCTGTTCTACACCTTCAGGGAGAACCTGATCAGCATCGACGAGCTCATCGGCGTCATGCGGCAGATCCAGAACATTCCAGAGCACAAACTGCAGAGCATCGCCGAGGCGCTCGACGACAACAAGGACGGGAAGATCGACATCGACGACGTCATCAAGGTGCGTAAACAGGAGGACAGAACACGAGGAGGTTGAGCTGGAGTTATTCACGTTTGTAGTTTCTGTGAGTTTTAAAAAGTTCGACTAACAGAGAGACGTTTCATCTGAGCGCTCTCATGAAAGAATAAAGATGAAGCGGCACAGAGTTCGAATGTTGACGTCTTGAATGAAGCCTCATGTTCAGCTCGGCCCTGAACTTTAATGTTCTGTAGAAATATTTAATGTTTGAAACCAAGTCTTTAACGAGGTCGTTTTGTCCTGCACCGTCTCAGGTGGTGGAGCTGATCGACAAGGAGGACATCGACATCTCCACGTCTCAGGTGGCCGACATCATGGTGATGCTGCAGAAGGAGGAGAAGCTGATCGAGAAGGAGAAGGCCAAAGAGAAGGCGGAGAAGGAGCAGGCGGCCACACGCAACAGCTAACTCATCTCCCACAGAGAGACACACACACACGCAGAGCACTTGTAAAAACAAAGACCAGTGAGAAGATGGTGACTGGTTCCCAGTTACACCAGAAGGTTCTGGACGACTGGAGGTAACAGCTGTTCTCTCACAACGTCACGTCACCACAAAGAGAAAAGATTATTTAGAAACTAAAAACAGACAGATCGTCTTTAAAACGCACAAATCTAAAGAAAATTATTATGTTCAGCTCGTCTGGACGGATCATGTGTTATTATCATCATGTGTTATTATTATCATGTGTTATTATCATCATGTGTAATTTGACTCATTAATTTATTAGTGGAGGAAATGCGGTGACGTGAAAACAGGTCGTTCTCCAAACTAGAGATCTGAAAACAGCTGAGGAGGCTCAGAGTTTAAAGAGTTTAACGTTTGAGGTGAACCATCTTGCCTTTCATTACATCATCTCATAGAAATGACACATCATCTCTGGACTTTGCACAGTCATCATCATCATCATCATCATCATCTCACTCAGTTTGATGTCATCATGTTCTCATGTTGTAAAGTTAAATGTTGTGAACAGTGAGAGGACACAGGGTAGATCAGGAGGAGACTGTGGTGACTGCATCCAAAAATATCATCATCACATGTAACACATGAACATGTAACACATGAACATGTAACATAATATGTTACATGTTCATGTGTTACATGTTATGAACATGTAACACATGAACATGTGACGTATGAATTCATCCAGAGACACGACGTCACGTGTTTAAAGAAACATGATAAATAAGACGTGATAGTTTAATGTTGATCATTCCCACTCAGACAGGAGTAAATTCATGCTGTAGACTGAAGTTAGTTTTAATATTAAATATGACCGTGATGTCATTTCCTCTCATTTTGTACTGATGACATCATCACCTCGTCTGGTTGTAGCTCACTTCCTGTTGTGTAAGAAGCCAAAGTTGCACTGCGGCACATTTATTACCTGATGATTCCTGATGGCAGCAAACATGCCAGATCAACACCGACTGATTCTGACGAGCAGCGACGAACACGACCACATCTCAGAGTCTGTTTACTTCCTGGTAGAAACCCTCGCATCACGTGCATGAAATGAAACAGTGGTGATCAGACGCTGCCTCAGTCGGTGTGTGTGTAGCCTCATAAACAAAGAGCCAACTATTGAATCCTGTACCAGTTTGAGTGTGCGATATATTTAAGAGTATGTTCACAGCTTTACGTTGACGTCTTTTCTGACAGGAAACTGAAGCTCAAAGTCATTTTACTGCACAGAAGACGAGCTGCTGGTTTACGGCAGCATCGATCAGTTAGTGTGTGTGTGTGTGTATGTGTGTGAGGGTGACCTGGAGGAAAGAGTCAAAACACAACACACACTCAGACTGAGACAGATTCTCTAGGTGGCTAACACATTCTGCTGTGGTGCTGATGACGCTAGCAAAAAAACACCGAACATAAAATACTCCCAGCAGCTGTGTGACAGGAAGTGACTGTTGATTCACTCTGTACACACACACACACACACACACACACACACACACACTCAGGGGTGTGATCACTGCGGTGATGTTGACCTCCACGGTGACCTTCCCCTGACACAGATATTATTGATCATGTATTGATTGATGGCAGAGCTCTGACGCTCACTGAGGATCATTTACATGATGTCAGTCAGTTTGAGGCTGAAGATGATTCAGTCGTGTAGACGAAGTTGTTTGAGGCCTCAGTTTTATTTGCACCGTAGTGATGAAGGTGCGGCAGCTGTGAACACGGACGACATGATGAGGTCAGATCTGATTTGAGTCGACCTCTGACCTTTATTTTCATCTGGCTGCCTGTTAGATTAGTTCAGGTGTGTTCTCACTGCGAGCAGCTCGACATCGTGTCTCAGTCACAGCTGCAGCTTGTGATTAATTAAATTATGTCTGATTCATTTTGTTCAGTCGTGTTAATATAGAACATTTATAAACATTGAAGTCAAGTGACCAGCGGCAGCCATCTTTGGGTTTCATTAACAAATCAGATCAAACACAGAGAACGTCAGTAAATTGTCTCCCTTCAGAAGTTTCTCTTCATAAATGAGAAACACAAATCATTGATTATTGAATTTAGATTTTCCGTCGGTCGACTCGTTGATTCATTTTTTATTCTCAGCTCTAATTTGAACCCAGAAGTTTCAGTCACTCTGACTGTTCATTTATTGAAGCTGTTTCTCGTCATTAACGTTAAAATAATCTGATAATTAAACTGAATGAATTAATGAACAGAAACAGACTTTATGTCTCAGCTGATGTGACGTCAGCGGCGTTCAGTCCAGCAACACACAGAGGCTCCGACTGACTGTGATCAGTTTCACATTCATCTTGTGTTTGCAGATCAAACACACTATTAATAGGTAATCAATAGAAACGCAGAAGCATTTTCGTGGTCAGCTGACAGGATTCGTGGTCGTCCACATGTCAGGTGGCTCAGCTCCGCAGGGAGTGACATAACATCTGCTGAGCTGAGTGTCAGGTCGTATGAAGCGACAGTAAAGAGCGGCTCCTCCTTCAGTGACGACGTGTTCACCGCTCGTCTGTCAGAGGACGGAGAAGTGGTCCTTGAGATAACGCTGAGTGGACGGCGCTCCGTCTAATCCTCTGTCGTACGTACGTGCTGATGATTTACAGCTCGCCGGACTCCCATCAGGCATTGCTGCCTGGGACCAGTCAGACTGATGGCTGCTGGGTAAACACTGGGCCCATACATGGCCCACAGCTGCTCCTCTGGAGGGTTGTGTTTAGGTTCCAGACGGTCCGGCGGGACATGGCACGCTCGCTGCTGCATAAATCAGCGGTCAGCGTAAACACGTCGCCCCAACGTTGTGACAGCTTCTCCGTGACACTCGGCAGTAGAGAGTTTGTGGAGCGCCGTGCATGTCAGCAGCACTGCCACTGTGTGTAGGCACCGAGGGGTCAAAGGTCAGAGGGGACGTATGACAGTGACGTAGACCAGAGCGTGTGAGGCTGATGGAGATCAACACTGAGAGAAGCTCAGGATAGTTTGAAACATTAAAGAACAGAATAAATTTCATTTCTACGTTTCATATGTTCAAACTTCAAGGAGCTGAGCAGAGTTCACTGTGTTGAAAGGAAGTCTGAGGAGGAGGAGGAGGAGGAGGAGAGGAGGACAGAAGGAGACGGCAGCAGAAACATTTTGACAGTCAGCTTTGATTGGTCGGTTTTCTGTGTCCAGTCAGCACGACTGTGGTCGATCATGTGACTGTCCTCTGATCAGTGATGTCACTGTGTCACTGCACTGTGTGTGTGTGTGTGTGTGTGTGTGTGTGTGTGTGTGAGCAGCTTCAGCAGCAGCAGGGAGCACAAGTTATGATCTGTGATACCAAACCGTCCTGAAAGATTCCCATAGAGTTTGAGGAAGTCGTGTAGAAGAAGAACAAATATTTAACTCCTCGTGCACCTTTTGTTTATTTCTCCCTTCTGTCTGAGGCACATCAGGTGCGACTGATTTGTTTCAGGCGACTGTAACATCTAGGAAAAAAAAAAGAGTCGTCAGGCTGCTGCAGGAGAAACACTGCTGTAACTGGACTCTGCTTCTCCTCCTGATATCAGGCTGATAGCTTGAACATGTGGGAGGAGATGATCTGACAGGTGATTATTGGTCTTTTCAACACCAGACAAAGCTGCTCTTTGTAGGACATGAAGATATGTGAGTGTAGCTGCAGACAGAGGAAAAAGGCAGCAGGAGAATCAGGACCAGCAGAGTTTATAGAGTCAGTCTGCAGCCAGCAGCTCAGACTGTCTGACACTGGAGGAACCTTTAAACCAAACATCAGAGCAGCCTCCATCTCTTCACAGGACACGTGTTGTTAAAGACGTTCACACAGAAAGTGAAGCTCATTTTCAATGTCTTTCCCTCCAGTTTCTTAAATTCATAAAATCCAGGATTCACACAAAGTTGTTAGAAACAGAAAGACGTGATGTGACGTTAATATTCAAACTGAATGTGCTTCACGTCTGTGAGATCAGCTCAGAGTCACTTTCAGCCTGCAGCTGTTTGAAGTCTCGTGCTGACGCTCGCTGTCAGTTCACAGGACGTTAACAAGTCTTCAGTCAGTGGAGACATAAATCAGGACGAATGTGTCCTCAGTCTGAAGGTGAGAGGACATGATGCAGTATCATTTATGACCTGATGCAATCATATTAAATATAAATATATATATTAGTGATTGAACCTGACGAGACAGACCAGCTTCTGTTTGAGATCATTGTCATGTTATTTATTTATTTATTTAATCAGATTTTCCAAAGTTGTTTTTTTTTCTCCATCTGAACATGGAGACGTCGTTTCTTCTTCACGAAGTGACTGGATTTGATTTGATTTAACTTGAATGTATGAAAAACATCAGAAACCTCATTTATTGAATCAATAAATCATGACGTTGAATTTCATCTGATTCTTTTCATTTTGTTCTGTTTTACATCTCATGTTTCTCACCGCTCACCTGACCTCACCTTCACATTATACACTCTGTGTGTGTGTGTGTGTGTGTGTGTGTGCGTGTGTGTGTGCAGGTTGTGACTGAGTTCATTTAGACAAACTCCTGAATCTCTTTTATTTGTGAGGCCGAAGTGTGCGAACATCACCATCATCATCATCATCATATCTGTGTGATCAGCTGTTTGTTTCAGAGATGAATGTTGCACTGAAGCTGAAGATTATCGGTACATTCACAGGGTCTGAGGGTCGGAGGTTGAGACGTGTGAGACATCACAGATAAACTACCTACTGTAGAGAAATGTTTGTTGTTGTTTTGTAAACAGGAAGTGCACAGGTGTCTTTGTAAATAAGAGGAAACATATAAACATATAAAGTTAATCAGAAAAATGTATTTTTGTCTCCACATGCAGAAATTAGAGATCAGGTTTGTAAAATGTGCTCAAGTCTGAGCGACATCGAGTCCCAAAGTGTCCTGACATGACGTCTGAAGGTTTTTCAGACAGACAGGAAAATTACATTATTTATATCTTATTATTTCCCCTTAAATCATCACATTAAGATTCAGGGGTTGGCTGCATGAAGCACTTTAAGATTTTCCTTTAAATCTGAGTTAAGGGTTGCTTTAATAAAATCAGTTGCACAAAACATCCTTAAGTCTTTTCCTTAAGGTGTCCTTAAGTTTTTCTCCTTATCTTAGTCTTATACTGAAGGAATTGCTTAAAGTTCATTCAAGGGTTGCACAGAGGAGCTCAGGGAGTAAAGTCAGGATAAAACACGAGGTTCCTCTGAAGCGTCAGAACAGAAACATGTCTGAGTTTATGGAGATCAGTGAAGAAGAGGAGGCTGTGGTTTGATGCAGTCGGATCAGTCTGCTGAACACCGCGGTGACATTTGTGTCCCAACACAAGTGCAGGCAAACAAACGGTCTCCATGGAAACAGCAGAGTTTTACTGCAGTGAAATCTCTGCCAGTGCAGTAAACACCTTAACGTCTCTCCTGAACTAAGTGTCTGCAACACCCTTAAGTCATTTCCTCAGCTAAGGGAAACCTTAAGTGTCAAAACTAAAAAGCCAACTTAAGGTGCTTTGTGCAGCCGGCCCCTGCAGGGTCTTTAGTCCCGATGCTAATGACACTGATATGGACTCATGCAGCAGCTGTTACAGTTAATGCAACACTTGATCACTCTTCCTCCTCTTCGTCGTTCACGTCCATTGATCAGGAGCAGGAGTTTGATTCTATCAGAGGTTTTGCACAAATGAAATGAACTTTTTTCCAAAGGAAACAGCGACAGGCTCTGTGGAACATTTATAGGTGTCACTCTGAGCAGTTCAATAAATCAGACTCTGCATGAGACGTTTACATGAGTCAGCAGCTGCTGGACGAACTCTACGCACGCCTTCCTTCTTCTCATGATGTAAATAAGTGACGTCTCTCCGTGCTGCACTAACCGTCATCTCAACTCCAGCTAACATGTATCAGGCTGCATGACGAAGTGTGTAGTTAATACCTGAGTGTGTGACGTGGTGTAAAGTCGAGCTCCTCACGTCCTGTTCAAACTCAAGAAGAAGAAGAGACGCGTTGTGACTCAGCTGACGTCTCCTCAGCTCACATGTCGTCTCATCACAGGTGCTTCATGTTTGGACTCTGACAGGAAGCTGAGAGGGAAAATAATCCGCTGATGAGCTCTCTGAAAAAAGTTTTCACTTTTCTTCTTCTATGAAAACAGTTCAAAAAGTTTTGTCAAGTAAATTTCTTGTTTGTAGTTGTGACACAGATTTTGTCCTCAGAGCAACAGACTGAGCTCTGCGCAGGAAAAACTGCTCCTAACAGTGAAACATCACACGTGGCGGCTACGAGGTTTAACTCTGTGAGAGCGAACACGTGATGATGAATCAGCATTTAACTTCTCAGTAAAATATTCTGCAGTTTTTTTTATTCAGTAAAACTGATGAAACCTTTCTTGTTCCTTCTGTTCTTCAGTCCTGAACTCAGCACAGAGAGAAACTGTCACCAGATCAGATTTCCCTCAGTGTCCTCTCAGGGCTTCCGTACTCACTCTGATGTACTGTAATGTTTGTGTTTATTTATCTGCAGAGTTTCCTTTTTGTTTTCTGTAACATCAGTGCCTGACGATCAGTTGAACTCTGTCATCATGTTTCAGTCACTGAGATGGAAACAAACTCTTTCTCTTTCTGATCTTTGATTTCTGTGAGCTCACTAACCGTCCTCGTCCTGTTCTGATCTGTTTTATTTATCTCTCGTTTCCTCCTGAGCAGCAGTGATGTCTGTGTCTGTGTTCTGAGGGAGAAAATCAAGATTCAATAAGTTTACTGTCACAAACACAGTCTGAACCAGTCTGAACCAGTCACACTGAACAAAAAAAATAGATTAGAAAATGAGAGAAGTGCACTGAGCCTCGTGCAGATCTCATTTTAGAAGTTTCACAAATTTCACAACAAAAACTAATTTAAGCATTTAATAACACATATGATCTCTCTCTCTCTCAGCTGTGCATCAACAGGAAGTTTTAACTTTTAACTTCTGTTCAGGCTGAAAACTGTTTAAAAACGAGGGTTAAATATGAATATTGTTTCCTTTCCCGCTGAACTTTATTTAAAAAAAGGCTTTAAATAAAAAATTTAACATCCACCATGAAAGGATGAATTTTTCTCGTCTGTGTCTGACGCAGAAATCACAGACCATCGACTTGAGGGTTAATCTGAGAGTTAAAGGGATAGTGCACCCAAAAATGAAAATTCAGCCATTATCTACTCACCCATATGCCGAGGGAGGCTCAGGTGAAGTTTTAGAGTCCTCACATCACTTGCAGAGATCCAAGGGGAGAGGAGGTAGCAACACAACTCCACCTAATGGAGGCTGACGGCGCCCCAGATTCAAACGTCCAAAAACACATCATTGAAACCACAAAATATCTCCATACTGCTCGTCCGTAGTGATCCAAGTGTCCTGAAGCCCCGACATAAAAAGCTGTTTGGAAAAAAACTCATTTGAACTCTGTTTTTAGCCTCATTGTAGCCTGTAGCTCTGACTGTCTCTCTGGGCACCGCGCTCACATGTGCGAGACCGTGAGACATGGACACCGCCTTCATGTGTGTTCACATGCTTTCGCTGGTCTCACATTCAAATGAGGTTTTTCCAAACAACTTTTTTTTCTCCCCTTGGATCTCTGCAAGGGATGTGAGGACTCTAAAACTTCACCTGAGCCTCCCTCGGCATATGGGTGAGTAGATAATGGCTGAATTTACATTTTTAGGTGCACTATCCCTTTAAGACTGAGGTCAGTGTCTCTGCTGTGGAAACATAGACAGATAACGTGACTCTGAAGATGCTGCAATAATCTGGATTTTACCCTCCACACACACACACACACACACACACACACACTGCTGCTCAGTAATGATGTCATTACAGAGTCCCTGAGCTGGTTGGAAATGTTCATTTAATAAATTCTCCCTTAACAACATCTTAAGGGCTTTACAGTAATGCAGTAATAATAATTAATCAAGTCTAATAAAGGTTGTAAGAATGTAACGACTCACTCTGATGATGTCACAACATTAGTTTAAAGGTTTTAATTAAAGTTTTCTGTGATGGATGTTAAAGACTTGTGACCATCAGCGTTCGTCATCAGTCACGACGTCTGAATGTTTCATGACAAGAAACTGAGAGACGACAGAGAGCACGAGAGTTTAGAGGCTCAGTGAGGCTGAATGAGGCTGAATGAGGCTCAGTGAGGCTGCGTCACACTCAGAGAGTTAAGTAGTGACACATCGGGGCTGTAAATCTACACACAGGTCTGTGATGGTGAAAACACTCTGCTGCTGTATAACGCTCACAGTGCCGTCTGTCTGTCTGTCTGTCTGTCTGCTAACCTGTCTGATGTGAACCTGATGAACACATCGACTGCTCAGACACTGCTCGCTGTAACTGAACTGCAATAAATCTGTCAACACAGCTTCTGTCTGTGCGTCTGTCTTTACTAACTGTCTGTCTGTCTGTCTGTCTGTCTGTCAGGTGACGACCCGTCTGACACTGAGCTCATGTCTCCCTGTTCATTCTGACACAGATAGTTTAGATTCAGTCCTGAGACTAAAATGTAATGAAGCAGAAACATAACTTGTTTCTTCATGTGCAACATGTTAGTCTGGAGGTTTAAACTGGTGTCCTCTCACAGAGTTGGTGATTCAAACTAAACTTTCATCTCTGTCAGAGAAAACTGATCTGAGTTCAGACTGTTTACTTACAGCACAGCTACACTCACAGATAACTGAGCCTCCTACCTGCCTGTCAAACACCATCAACCCACAAACCTTCTCCAGTCCGGAAGCGATCAAACAAATTCAGTAAATTCAATTCAGGAGGAGCAAAGAAACGTCAGAAGATGATGTGAAATAAAACCAGAAATATAAAGTCAGAGAACAGAAAAATATGAACAGATCTGTTGAAACAAAACACTGAGAGAATAAAATATAAATGAACTTCCTCAGGTCACAGACAGATACCTGAGCAGACTGGACAGACTCAGGGGCCCAGAGTGTCGGCGGCCCTTCATCTGCAAAATGACCACGAGAGACTCAGCGTAACAACGACGGGATACAAAACAACTCCAGAGACACTAAAAGACACAAAACACCTTCAAGTCAGTTTGTTAAGTTTATTTGGTCATTTTCTAACTTGTATCAGTCAAACAGACGAAAGGTAAACATCAGGTTCATGTTTTTTGGCATTAAAACAAACAAACAAACAAAGATTTAAAACGATGGTGCTGGTCCTGAGCACGACTGCACACACACATGCAGAGAGGGCCCGCTGTGTCATGATGGGCCCCTGATCCAGAGTGTCAACATCAGCTGTCACCTCCCAGCAGTCAGGACTGAGGCTGCTGTTCACAGAGAGGCCACTGGGGGGCAGTGTGGGACTGTGCATGGATGTCCAGCAGTTTAACAGTGACTTCTTCTTCTTCTTGTGATCAATGAGCAGAACCCAAAACTCAGACACACAGCAACTGAGAAAAAAAAAAAAGGAAACAGTTTGTCGTCATAGAGCTGAGGTGGGCGGGGCTTCACTGTGTCAGGTAACCACAGAAGAAGAAAAGCTAATTGACTAATTGTGAGTGTGTAATCTCTCCTTGGAGGGAAGCTCCGCCCCCCTGGCATCCCAGCAGGAAAAACAAACCATAAAGAGTGTTTTCAGAGGCAGCGAGTCAAAGTGCAGCTCGTTAATGACGGAGGAGTTTAAACCTGTCGTCTCTGGGTGAGCCGGATCAACGCTCGCCACTTCCCTTGTTTAAAAACGTCACAATGATTCAGGACGATCTCACTGAGGCTGCAAGAACTAAAACACCACGGTGGTGAAAATAAAGTCCTGAAATCACAGAAAAATAAAGTTCAATGGAGACACTGAAACTGAAACTGCCACATGTCAGATACTAACGATCTAAACACAGAGAGGTTCATGTGTTCATGTGTCAGTGATTAAAACTATTCATATCTGGAAACTAAAAATGAATCATATCACCAATAAGATTTAAACTACAGACACTGACCTGATTACAGAGACAAAATCAGAGCTCCATATTCTTCCTCTTCCTGTAGAGCTGTTTGTCAGTCTGATAGTTTTGGTGTGAGCTGCAGAGTGTTGCAGATATCAGACGTACAGATGTCTGCCTTCTCTCCAGTATGATGTCACTCAGCCTGTGGAGCTCAAAGTGCCAAAGAAATACTTTTGAAAAACTCAACATCAATGTCTCTCTCCAGAAACCATGACCTGGTTACTCAAGATAATCCACAGACCTTGTTGTGAACAGTTTCATGTAGGAACTATTTCCTGTCTACACTCACTGACCGTATCACTGTGCAGAAGGAAGTGTGCATCTACTGCTAGCTCACCTAGCATCACTGAGCTAGCTAACGTTAGAACTCAGCCGAGGAGGACGCCATTAATGTTTACATCTCGTGCTGTCATGAGCGTCTCATCTGTGATGATGTTGTTTCTTGTGTTTGATGAACCACAGACATATAAAATAATAAATAATAAAATATTCTCTTCATATAAAATAGAAGATTATAATAAAGACAACAGACACAAGTCATGTTGCTCAACATGTTTTTAGATCACACGTTACTGCTTAGCTTCACCAGACGTCAGTATGACGTCAGTATGATGTCATAAAGACATTAGACGTTGGCAGGAAGCTGTGTCGACAATATTTAAATGTTTAATGACATCAGACTTTGATGCTGTGTGGATGTTAACATGATGGTTGTGATCTCCACACCTTAAAACTGAATGTTGTTATTCTGTGTCAGACGTGTCAAACATACGGCCCACGGGCCAGAGCCAGCCCACGACTGGGTCCAGTCAGGTCCACTGGTTCCAGTCAGGTCCAGTCAGGTCCACTGGTTCCAGTCAGGTCCACTGGTTCCAGTCAGGTCCAGTCAGGTCCACTGGTTCCAGTCAGGTCCAGTTAGGTCCACTGGGTCCAGTCAGGTCCACTGGTTGCAGTCAGGTCCACTGGTTCCAGTCAGGTCCAGTCAGGTCCACTGGTTCCAGTCAGGTCCAGTCAGGTCCACTGGTTGCAGTCAGGTCCACTGGGTCCAGTCAGGTCCAGTCAGGTCCACTGGTTCCAGTCAGGTCCACTGGTTCCAATCAGGTCCAGTCAGGTCCACTGGTTGCAGTCAGGTCCAGTCAGGTCCACTGGTTCCAGTCAGGTCCAGTTAGGTCCACTGGGTCCAGTCAGGTCCACTGGTTGCAGTCAGGTCCAGTCAGGTCCACTGGTTCCAGTCAGGTCCACTGGTTGCAGTCAGGTCCAGTCAGGTCCACTGGTTCCAGTCAGGTCCAGTTAGGTCCACTGGGTCCAGTCAGGTCCACTGGTTGCAGTCAGGTCCAGTCAGGTCCACTGGTTCCAATCAGGTCCAGTCAGGTCCACTGGGTCCAGTCAGGTCCACTGGTTCCAGTCAGGTCCACTGGTTCCAGTCAGGTCCAGTCAGGTCCACTGGGTCCAGTCAGGTCCAGTCAGGTCCACTGGTTCCAGTCAGGTACACTGGTTGCAGTCAGGTCCAGTCAGGTCCACTGGTTGCAGTCAGGTCCAGTCAGGTCCACTGGTTCCAGTCAGGTCCAGTCAGGTCCACTGGGTCCAGTCAGGTCCACTGGTTGCAGTCAGGTCCAGTCAGGTCCACTGGTTGCAGTCAGGTCCACTGGTTCCAGTCAGGTCCAGTTAGGTCCACTGGTTCCAGTCAGGTCCAGTCAGGTCCACTGGGTCCAGTCAGGTCCACTGGTTCCAGTCAGGTCCAGTCAGGTCCAGTCAGGTCCACTGGTTCCAGTCAGGTCCAGCGAGGTCCACTGGGTCCAGTCAGGTCCACTGGTTGCAGTCAGGTCCACTGGTTCCAGTCAGGTCCAGTCAGGTCCACTAGTTCCAGTCAGGTCCAGTTAGGTCCACTGGGTCCAGTCAGGTCCAGTGGTTCCAGTCAGGTCCAGTCAGGTCCACTGGTTCCAGTCAGGTCCAGTCAGGTCCACTGGGTCCAGTCAGGTCCACTGGTTCCAGTCAGGTCAGGTCCACTGGGTCCAGTCAGGTCCAGTCAGGTCCACTGGGTCCAGTCAGGTCCACTGGTTCCAGTCAGGTCCAGTCAGGTTCAGTCAGGTCCAATGGGTGACTTTACAAAGTGTGAGAATTGCACATAAGTAATTAATTAAATGTTTTAACGAATGTAAAGTGTCTTAGAGTAACTGTGTTATTCAAATGTGCTGCTGTTCTCATCTGTCCACTGGGGTCGTGCATCCAAATATAAGTGGCAGGTCCAACTCTGGAGACGCCATAGATCCCATGTCCTCACGTACACACTACATGATACGTTCAGTCCCTTTCCATGGAAACAGTGAAGTGGAGCTCCAGTCCCAGCTGGACGAGGACATCTAACTGGCCTACTGTCCTTGTCCCAGTATACAAGCACGGGAGGGGAACCCATTTATTGAGCCAAGTATGTGCGACTCCTCTACGATAGGTGGAGATATGCCCCCTTTCAGCTTGTTAGTATTGGACCTTTTTCCTGTTGACCTATTACGTCACAGACCAAACAATGGACAAACAAGTTAGCTACGGTTAGCTAGCAGCTAACTGCTACCATGGTGGACAACTTTACAGCTCTGTACATTTGGTCCGTCCAAAAAGTCACGGCTCTGGATGTAGATTTCTCCATGTTGTTAGACGTTGGCACGAGACATTTGGAAGACGTTGGATTTTGGTTATTTAACAAAACTTAAAACCAACAAAATATTAATGTCTTGTGTCGTCAGTGTTCTGAGTCACACTGACATTAGTCGTCCTGACTTTGACTTTTGATCACCTGACATCACAACCTATATCGACCAAATATCAACGTCTAACGATGATGGTGGCAGCAGGGTTTAATCTGAAACGTCTCAGAGGGTTCACAGTTCCGTGGAGCTCTGGAAACGTTGCCGTTTTTGCCGCTGTCAAACTTTTTGTGCTGATGTCAAACTTTCTCCAAAATAGGAGCCTGTAAGGCTCGGTGTTGGACAGAAGCATGTTACAGTAAAACCAAACAACTCGTTGCAACGTTACTTTTGTTATCACATCACTACTGACTTTAAATACAACATCACATCAGCGGACTCATTTTCATATCATCGCTACGAAGCAGCAGCGAGTTATGAAGCCAGAAACTCGTTTTACTTCAGCAGCTGAAATATTCTCATCACATTGATTCTGTCGGAGGAAAGATGACAGGAACTCTGCTGCTGCAGGAGGTCGAACTAAAACTCTTTCCACTGTGAAAAACATGTCCTCAAACCTCCGGTCTGAAACACCGACTACGACCTGAAGCTCCAGGAAATACACCCCACCAAACATGAGTCCTCCTCGACTGTGGAGGTCGGCTGCAGCTCTGCACTGGCTGAACAAGCCAAACTGGATTTTACTGGTGGACAGCTGCAGACACAGAGAAGTGACGGAGCTGGTGGTTGGATATGTGTTGGATGAAATGTTGCTCCATCAGTGAGTCTCCGTCTGTGAGACGGATCTCTGGGAAAATATCGCTCACATGTAACTGAAGACCTCCAGGTAAAAAAGAAGCTGTCTGTCCTCAGCTGCACTCAGATATACAGTCACCAGTTTTATGGGGTGTAAGAGAAAAGTAATATAACAAGTAGTGTAACTAATTACTGTTGGCAGGGAGTAATAGATAAAGTAATATTACTCTTGAAAAGAGTAACGAGCTGTTTTCTTTAAATGTTGTCACTGTTTCCTGATGAACTGCTGCACATGACCAAATAAAAATATCCTTCGCATTCATCCTCGTTAAGTCCATTTGTATGTGGACAGGACAGAAGTATGTGGACAGGACAGAGGTTATGTGGACAGGACAGAGGTATGTGGACAGGACAGAGGTTATGTGGACAGGACAGAAGTATGTGGACAGGACAGAGGTATGTGGACAGGACAGAGGTATGTGGACAGGACAGAGGTATGTGGACAGGACAGAAGTATGTGGACAGGACAGAGGTATGTGGACAGGACAGAGGTATGTGGACAGGACAGAAGTATGTGGACAGGACAGAGGTATGTGGACAGGACAGAAGTATGTGGACAGGACAGAAGTATGTGGACAGGACAGACGTATGTGGACAGGACAGAGGTTATGTGGACAGGACAGAGGTATGTGGACAGGACAGAGGTTATGTGGACAGGACAGAGGTTATGTGGACAGGACAGAAGTATGTGGACAGGACAGAGGTTATGTGGACAGGACAGAGGTATGTGGACAGGACAGAGGTATGTGGACAGGACAGAAGTATGTGGACAGGACAGAAGTATGTGGACAGGACAGAGGTATGTGGACAGGACAGAAGTATGTGGACAGGACAGAAGTATGTGGACAGGACAGACGTATGTGGACAGGACAGAGGTTATGTGGACAGGACAGAGGTATGTGGACAGGACAGAGGTTATGTGGACAGGACAGAAGTATGTGGACAGGACAGAGGTTATGTGGACAGGACAGAGGTATGTGGACAGGACAGAGGTATGTGGACAGGACAGAGGTTATGTGGACAGGACAGAAGTATGTGGACAGGACAGAGGTTATGTGGACAGGACAGAAGTATGTGGACAGGACAGAAGTATGTGGACAGGACAGAGGTTATGTGGACAGGACAGAAGTATGTGGACAGGACAGAGGACGGTCTCGTCCATACTCGTCTCTGTGCTTCTGGTCTCAGCTGTTTTTCATGGTTTAGTTCCAGTTAAAGGAGAAATTATATTGTTACAGCGAGCAGAGATATTTTAGGCAGCCAGTTCTTCCAACTCTGTGGCAGCAGTTTTTGGGAAGTCCCTCTCCTGTTTCAACATGACGATGATGATGATGATGATGATGATGATGATGATGATGCCCCCCGGTCACACAGCCAGCTCCATGAAGACACGTTCCCTCCCAGTTTGGTGTTAACTGGTCAGATCACAGCTCCAGCAGTGACCCATCCAACACCTCTGACAGGAACTGGAGTCAGACCTGATCACCAGCAGAGTGGTGATGCCCATTGATTTAAGGTGACGTGTTCAACACTCACATGTGTTTGTCATATAAAGGTGTCCCCATACTTTTGGCCATGTGTGATATATAAACGTGACTGCAGGCTGGACGCAGAGGAAACAGGAAACCTTACATCTCAGTGAGTGTTTCTGTGTGCGAGCAGCACTGAGGCCTCTCTGTAGCAGCGAGCGTCTCCAGGCCTGTCCCTCGTCCAGACCAAACACACATCCATCTCCGTCTCCCGGGCCGACGGTGACCTCTGCTATCTGGCGTCAACTTAACCTTCACTCTGGCGTCCGTAAACAGGCTGGCTCGTCACCGGAGGCCACCCAGCCTCTGTGGTCACTCAGAGCGACTCAGTATTAGAGGGAGATGATGAACGTCTTGGAGCGGCCTCGCAGTCACCCAGAGTACACACACGCTTTTTACAGAGCTCGTAAAACTTCTCACAGAGCTGCTGTTTCCTCGCTCTGCAGAGGCTGCGAGGAATTTTCATCTCAGCTGTGTGAGAGAGATCGACGGGAGCGACCACAAGGAGAGGTGTATTCACCAAACACACTGACGAATGTTCTCTTCCTGCTCTTAATACGCCGTGTAACCCATCCTCACTGTGACCTCGTCACATGTCCACGTTTGGTCATGGACTTTCCACGTCCACATATGACGTCCAAGGTACCCTGGGTGTGTTGGTTGTTGACGTTCTGGGACGCCGTGTCAACTTCAGCCTGTTACATGCATTGTCTGTTTTCAAAATACACTTCTGTTTTACCAACACACAGTGGTTACGTTTAGTCAACACACACACGTGGTTACGTTTAGTCAACACACACGTGTGGTTACGTTTAGTCAACACACACACGTGTGGTTACGTTTAGTCAACACACACACGTGTGGTTACATTTAGCCAACACACACGTGTGGTTACGTTTAGTCAACACACACACGTGTGGTTACGTTTAGTCAACACACACACGTGTGGTTACATTTAGTCAACACACACACGTGTGGTTACGTTTAGTCAACACACACACGTGTGGTTACATTTAGCCAACACACACGTGTGGTTACGTTTAGTCAACACACACACGTGGTTACGTTTAGTCAACACACACGCGTGTGGTTACATTTAGCCAACACACACGTGTGGTTACGTTTAGTCAACACACACGTGTGGTTATGTTTAGTCAACACACACACGTGTGGTTACATTTAGCCAACACACACGTGTGGTTACGTTTAGTCAACACACACACGTGTGGTTACGTTTAGCCAACACACACGCGTGTGGTTACATTTAGCCAACACACACATGTGGTTACGTTTAGCCAACACACACGCGCGTGGTTACATTTAGCCAACACACACGTGTGGTTACGTTTAGTCAACACACACGCGCGTGGTTACGTTTAGCCAACACACACGCGCATGGTTACGTTTAGCCAACACACACGCGTGGTTACGTTTAGCCAACACACACGCGTGGTTACGTTTAGCCAACACACACGCGTGGTTACGTTTAGCCAACACACACACGCGTGGTTACGTTTAGCCAACACACACACGCGTGGTTACGTTTAGCCAACACACACACGCGTGGTTACGTTTAGTCAACACACACACGCGTGGTTACGTTTAGTCAACACACACACGCGTGGTTACGTTTAGCCAACACACACACGCGTGGTTACGTTTAGTCAACACACACACGCGTGGTTACGTTTAGTCAACACACACACGTGTGGTTACGTTTAGCCAACACACACGCGCGTGGTTACATTTAGCCAACACACACGTGTGGTTACGTTTAGTCAACACACACGCGCGTGGTTACGTTTAGCCAACACACACACGTGGATACGTTTAGTCAACACACACACGTGGATACGTTTAGCCAACACACACACGTGGATACGTTTAGTCAACACACACACGTGGTTACGTTTAGCCAACACACACACGCGTGGTTACGTTTAGTCAACACACACACGCGTGGTTACGTTTAGTCAACACACACACGTGTGGTTACGTTTAGCCAACACACACGCGCGTGGTTACATTTAGCCAACACACACGTGTGGTTACGTTTAGTCAACACACACGCGCGTGGTTACGTTTAGCCAACACACACACGTGGATACGTTTAGTCAACACACACACGTGGATACGTTTAGCCAACACACACACGTGGATACGTTTAGTCAACACACACACGTGGTTACGTTTAGCCAACACACACACGTGGATACATTTAGTCAACACACACACGTGGATACGTTTAGCCAACACACACACGTGGATTCGTTTAGCCAACACACACACGTGGATTCGTTAGCCAACACACACACGTGGATACGTTTAGTCAACACACACGCGTGGTTACGTTTAGCCAACACACACACGTGGATACGTTTAGTCAACACACACACACGTGGATACGTTTAGCCAACACACACGCGTGGATACGTTTAGCCAACACACACGCGCGTGGTTACATTTAGCCAACACACACGTGTGGTTACGTTTAGTCAACACACACGCGCGTGGTTACGTTTAGCCAACACACACGCGCATGGTTACGTTTAGCCAACACACACGCGTGGTTACGTTTAGCCAACACACACACGCGTGGTTACGTTTAGTCAACACACACACGCGTGGTTACGTTTAGTCAACACACACACGTGTGGTTACGTTTAGCCAACACACACGCGCGTGGTTACATTTAGCCAACACACACGTGTGGTTACGTTTAGTCAACACACACGCGCGTGGTTACGTTTAGCCAACACACACACGTGGATACGTTTAGTCAACACACACACGTGGATACGTTTAGCCAACACACACACGTGGATACGTTTAGTCAACACACACACGTGGTTACGTTTAGCCAACACACACACGCGTGGTTACGTTTAGTCAACACACACACGCGTGGTTACGTTTAGTCAACACACACACGTGTGGTTACGTTTAGCCAACACACACGCGCGTGGTTACATTTAGCCAACACACACGTGTAGTTACGTTTAGTCAACACACACGCGCGTGGTTACGTTTAGCCAACACACACACGTGGATACGTTTAGTCAACACACACACGTGGATACGTTTAGCCAACACACACACGTGGATACGTTTAGCCAACACACACACGTGGATACGTTTAGTCAACACACACACGTGGTTACGTTTAGCCAACACACACACGTGGATACATTTAGTCAACACACACACGTGGATACGTTTAGCCAACACACACACGTGGATACGTTTAGCCAACACACACACGTGGATTCGTTAGCCAACACACACACGTGGATACGTTTAGTCAACACACACGCGTGGTTACGTTTAGCCAACACACACACGTGGATACGTTTAGTCAACACACACACACGTGGATACGTTTAGCCAACACACACGCGTGGATACGTTTAGCCAACACACACACACACGTGGTTACGTTTAGCCAACACACACGTGTGGTTACGTTTAGCCAACACACACACGTGTGGTTACGTTTAGTCAACACACACACGCGTGGTTACGTTTAGCCAACACACACACGTGGATACGTTTAGTCAACACACACACACGTGGATACGTTTAGCCAACACACACGCGTGGATACGTTTAGCCAACACACACACGCGTGGTTACGTTTAGCCAACACACACGCGCGTGGTTACGTTTAGCCAACACACACACGCGTGGTTACGTTTAGCCAACACACACGCGCGTGGTTACGTTTAGCCAACACACACGCATGTGGTTATGTTTAGTCAACACACACACGCATGGTTATGTTTAGCCAACACACAGACGTGGTCATGTGGTCCGCTGAGTGTCGTTAACCAGCCGTGTATCATGCCAACGTGAAAGGACGGCTTTATTTTCATCAGTGTCTGACACACCTAGTGACCTAGCGTTGTTTTTTGAACAACTCCAGAGTGAGACAGCGTTGGACCAGTATGTAGCCACACTGTGAGAACTGAACATGACTCCAAATCATGAGAACAGTGATCAGCAACCTGCAGCTCCGGGGCCACATGTGGCTCTTCAAACTCTCTCCAGTAGCTCTCTGTGGCTCTGACATAAAATCACATGGAAATGAATGACGGTTATGTTTTTTTTATCACTCAGATTTTTATTAGTCACAAACAAAAACCCACTGACTGACTTTCAGACCGACAGATATGAACCAGCGTGTCCTCAAACAGTCTCAGGATCAACAGGTTTGGACCCAAACAGAGAAACAACAGATGAGTTTAATGGTTTATTGAGATAAAGCTGAGAGACAGACAGATGACAGGTTGAAGGTTCAAACACCAACACTGAGCACCAGGGGGCGTGTTCACACACTTCCTGAGAACCTTCTCCGAGAGCTCCTAACTGAAACTAAAAATGTTTAGTAAGGAGTTCAGGCTGATTTAGGAGAGTTGTCAGAGCAACTGTGAGTGATGATGACACAGACACCGTGACCTCAGAGAGGAGGTGTGGTCGACCCTGTTGTTAGGTGTGATGTATTCTTTAAACAGACGTGATGCAGGCTCACAAAGGGACGACCAAGCTGAGGACACCCAGTGGACATGAGATGAACTGCATCACAGTAGTGTTGACAGCGAGATCACTGCTGATGGACGCTTGAGACAGACTCAACTCATCACTGCTGTATTTCTACAGCATTATTTTGTGGGGTGGGATATGTGTGTGTGTGTGTGTGTGTGTGTGTGTGTGTATCTGATGAGATCAACCACCAACATTGTTCCTACAGGGAGCTGGTCTTAACTTTAAGGGGAAACTCTAAGAAAACGCTCTGAACTCTGTGTACGAGGAGGCTTTGTGAATTCAGCCCTGAAATCATTAAACTGTGGAACAAAAGGCTGAAACACTGAAACTCCAGGAAACAAACTGACACGAGTAAAACACTCCTGACAAGAAGACACACAGACGCTAAACTGAGAAGAGAAGCAGTGGGCGGGGTTTATATACAGGAAGTGACTGATTGTGGAGAGACAACAGGTGAGCAGGAGGCTGCAGAGGTAATGAGCGACAGGTGAGACTGATGACACAATCAAGACCAGAGGGAAACACACACACACACACACACACACACACACACACAGAGGATATGACTCATGAGGGAACAATAATAAATGTGGAAACAGAGACAGATTAGCGAAATAATTCAGAGATAAAATCTGACAGAAACACAGCACGATCAGTCATCAGTCAGCTGTCAGGAGACACAGGCAGAGAATATAATACACTCATCATATTTCCACATGTATTTCATATCGACTGTGTTTTTATTTTCTTATTGTGAAAAGCAGAGGAAGTCTCATGTTTGTCCTGGACTGAAACAAACGATCAGCTGTAATGAGCGATCGGAGAAAGAAATTAATACAGCGTGTTTTTACATCATGAGATAAATCATGACTGAAAAATACTAAACAAGTTAAATGTTGGTTTAATTCTGTGCAGAACTGAAACAGTGTGAAGAGTCTGTGTTTTCCAGTCAAACCTCAGTCATGTCATTCAGAGACAGTTCAGGAGCCACAGTGTGCAGATTCAGGCTTGTTTAGAAAAAACACCCAAATTAAGCTTAACTTTGGAGCGTTATTTGACCCCTTTATGACGAGATATCATAACATGGTTGTTACCAATCGGTTCCTCACGTCCCATCAGATGGCACACTGAATGTGTATTAAAGGGGAACTAATGTTTTTTTCCACCTTTGTCTAAATGAGTGATAGGATGTTCAATATGTGACATGTCTCCAGTACGAAGCTAGGGCTGACCTGCCTGCAGCTATATTAAATAATAGGGCACTCAGACAGCGTCAAACAACGTCAAAACACGTCCACTAAAAGTGCATTTTTTTCTCACAGATAGGCTCGGATTGTTAGTATAATTATCTGACAACATAACGGAAAGGAGAAATGAACGTCTGTGTTTACCTTTAGCTGGATTCAGACATGTTCCTCTGCCTGTTGCTGCTCCCTCTCTCTCCTCGTCCGCTCTTCAGTTTCAATGAGCTCTGCGTCCGTGTACGTCCGTGTACTCCGTGTTCAAATAAATACGGGCGCTCATCAAATTCAAATGGCTCATCCAGATCCAGTTGGTCAAAATCAGGTCAAAATTCAGACATGTTTGTTTTGCTATGGAAGCTAACGTTAGCTAATGTGCTAAAAAGTTAGCGTTGCAGAGAAATCCAATCTTCCTCTTAATCCCTCCCCAGTTTCTGATGAAGTGGACATGATAACCCTTAATACACATAACCTTATTCATCCCTACAACAGGAAATACTTTTTCCCTAACCTGATATGAAGTGTGCGCTGCACATGTGAGCATTTTTGATGATGGCCTCCGTCCAGTCCTTTGGTCTTATCACATTTAACCATAGTTGTCTTTGTTTTTGTTGACGGGCAGTGGCGGCTGGTTTTGAGCCATGACTCCTTCTATTCTGGCTCCCAATAACACAACAAGACAAACACATTTTAACACTCCTATGGAGCCTACAGCCCTGTGGGGGAGAGGCAGCTGCACCTCCAGCTGATAACATGATGTCATCGTCTTAAGAAGGTCTATAAACCGCCATCACTGAGGCCCTGTTTAGACAACAACGGTTTCTATAAAAATGGAAAAGTCTGTCCTTTGTGTTTTAAAAAACTTCTGTGTTTATATGACAACGTTATTGAAACGATCCCCGTTCACACGGAGCCGCAAAATCTACTGGAAATGCTGTAGTATGCACGCCAGGCCAATGGGTGGCAGTGTAAATTTGCAAAGCAACACCACGGCATGACGCCATGTGCCTGCGCTGAAGCACCTTCCTCTACAGTGCGGTGATTACAAACCAAGACAAAGAAGACACAATGGCAAAAGCATGCAGAGATAACTTTGTCTGGATGGACGACGAGGTGGAGTTGCTACAGTAACAGATCTACACTTCACTTCAAATCAACAGGCTGAGCAGCACAAACAGAGCTCGGCATTGTTGTTGTGACGGTTGGCATGCCTAGTGAGTTTTCAGAGGAACTGCATATTGCAAGTTTACATGACAACGGAGACGCTGCTGTTCCCAAAAAGTTGCACTCTGGAACCCGTTTTCAAAATGTTGTGTTTTCAGGCACCCAAAACGCCGCTGTCGCGTAAACGATCGGCCAAAACGCAACTAAAGTTTACTGTTTGCAGTTGAAATCGTTGTTGTATAAACAGGACCTGAGTGTGAGGGGCTGAGACAGCTGCACCTCCAGCTGATAACATGATGCCATCGTGACATCGACCTTGAGAAGGTCTATAAACCGCCATCACTGAGTGTGAGGGGCTGAGACAGCTGTCAATCAACACAAACCCGTCCTATAAAGACTAAACAAACTCTTAATGTAACGAGACATTTTCTTCAGTGTCACTGAGACTCTGAAGAAATTAAAGGACCAGTTTTGATGCTAATAACCTGATAAACTGTAGAAAGTAAAGAAGCAGGGAGTGTGTGACTGTCCTCCATGTGTCTGAGCCTGTGCGTCTGTAAACGCTCTCATACAGTATCTCTGTATTTGTGTATTTAGTCTCCATCCAGGAATATTCTGTGTCCTGTGCATGCTAATGTCTCACTGTGCCTGTTTCTGCCTTTTTAATCTCATCCTCAGAAGCTGGACAAAGAGCCAAGGACGTGAACACGAACATGAGTCACGACAGCTGCTGCGTGTTCACGCTGAGTCTTTACCGACTCTGCTGCACACATTAACCCCCCGATCCTCCGCAGGAAGCGTGAGTCACCACAGTGAGTTTCATTGAGATGCAGATGATGTGTTCAGGTGAGTCGAGACCGAGCGTTTGGCCGGCTGTGCAGGTGCGGAGCAGAGAGACAGGTGGTCGGCCCCGTGCAGCCTGCAGTGATGGGATGTCTGGGAGGGGACGGGGTGATGGGTTTTAAAGGAGGCAGTTTCCTGGCTGTGGCGCAGCTGGTCGCTCCTCAGAGACTCATTAAGAGTTGCACTGGGTGCTGATGTCTGGTGGCGTCGCTGAGCACAGAAACACAGCAAAACCTGTGGCGACATGTGGCTGTGAGTCAGGACACTTCCTAACAAGAGTCAGAGTCAGCAGCTCTGTGTGCAGAACAGAGTCAGTTACACAGCAGTGTCAGGAATTATCCCCTTCCAAAACCCCTCAAACACCAGGCGTCCACTTTACCACATATCAGTTTATATACTCTCTTCTTTAACGTGTTAATATCATCTCTGTCTGCAGCAATATGAGCGCCACTGTGTGGACAGACGCCCTGAGAGGAAAAATATCTGCTGAAAAAATGTTTCATCTGTGAAACTGGTGAAACAAAAGTTTGTTTTTGTCAGGATCATTTTTCTTAGTTCCTGTTGTGTTGTTGTAACACTCACTCGGGCTAAGAGAGGCAGTGGATGGCGTCTGATGTCAGTATTCCTTCACAAACTGAAGTTCCCTTTCACTAAAACATTTTAGCCCTGAACAATAAAAGATAGTCAAGTCAGATAGAGGTATATGAAGCATCTTAATGAAACACATCTCTCACCATCTCTGAAGTCACGAAGTCACTGTCAACCTGCTGGCCTCACCACAGTGCTGTAACATTACATTAAGCTTCTGTAGATCTATAGTCCCAGTAACGTTATATCCAGTGACGTGATATCCATTGTTATCCTGAGGAAGCTTTTGTTGTGGACAGACAGTGTCTGCGGGGGGCGACAGACCCTCACATCATCATGTAGCTCTTCAAATGTTCTCTTTAGCTCATTTTCCATATTTGTATCCAAGTACCGTAGTTGTAAAACGTTTAGCTGCCTGACAGCGAGTGACTCCACTGTAGAAGACATGTTGCATGTTTCCTATACCGTTCAGTTGTTTTGTCAAGTTGTAGTGTAACAGTCCCTTGGTTAAACTCCATCCGTTGTTTCTTAGGCGATGTAGCTACGAGCCAATACAGTTAGGAAATGTTTTGGGCTGCAGGGCTGAGTTTCCCAAAACATGATCCTTACGACAGCATACGACATCCCTCTGTCCTTATGACCCTCACAGCTGATCAGGAAAAACTCCCCAAAAAACCCTTTAACGGGGAAAAAAACGGTAGAAACCTCAGGAAGAGCAACTGAGGAGGGATCCCTCTTCCAGGACGGACAGACGTGCAATAGATGTCGTACAGAACAGATCAACATGATAAATTAACAGTAATCCGTATGACACAATGAGACAGAGAGAGAGAGAGAGAGACAGAGAGAGAGACAGAGAGAGAGATGCAGGTAATAACAGTAGCTTACAACAACATTATTGAAAGTAATAATATTATAGTTATAGTTCTGACTACTGTGGTACAATATGTTGAAAGTATGTATTAATATCTGGCAGTATACATGTGTGACAATAGTCATATGTGTATAATAACAGTAGAAGTATGACTAATGACTAATGATGGCAGCAGCAGCAGGAGGCATCTGGCAGGACCACGGCAGCAGCACAACCACACACGTCACGCTGTCCAGGCACCGCTGTGATATGAGTTAATCTGAGAGACAGTGGAGCACAAAGGCTCCGGAGAAGAAGCCGAGTTAGTGACATCCAGAATGGCCGAGTTAGCAAGATGCAGTAATAGAATACGAGAGAGAGAGAGAGAGAGAGAGAGAGAGAAGGAGAGAAGGTGCCCGGTGTATTATAGGGGGTCCTCCGGCAGACTAGGCCTAAGTCAGCCTAACTAGGGGCTGGTACAGGGCAAGCCTGAGCCAGCCCTAACTATAAGCTTTATCAAAGAGGAAAGTCTTAAGTCTAGTCTTAAATGTGGAGACGGTGTCTGCCTCCCGGACCGTAACAGGAAGATGATTCCACAGGAGAGGAGCCTGATAGCTGAAGGCTCTGGCTCCTGATCTACTTTTGGAGACTTTAGGGACCACGAGTAACCCTGCGTTCTCAGAGCGCAGTGTTCTGGTGGGATAATATGGCACTATGAGCTCTCTAAGATATGACGGAGCTTGACCATTTAGAGCTTTATAAGTTAACAGTAGGATTTTAAATTCAATTCTGGATTTTACAGGGAGCCAGTGCAGAGAAGCTAAAACAGGAGAAATATGATCTTGTTTCTTAGTTCCTGTTAGTACACGAGCTGCTGCATTCTGAATTAGCTGGAGAGTTTTTAAGGACTTACTAGAGCTACCTGATAATAGAAAGTTACAGTAATCCAGCCTTGAGGTAACAAAAGCGTGGACCAATTTTTCTGCATCTTTTCGGGTCAGGATAGGCCTAATTTTCACAATATTACGCAGATGAAAAAATGCAGTCCGTGAGGTTTGTTTTAAATGAGAATTAAAAGACAAATCTTGATCAAATATTACTCTGAGGTTTCTTACGGTAGTGCTAGAGGCCAGAGCAATGCCATCTAGAGAAACTATGTCATCAGATAAAGAGTCTCTGAGTTGTTTGGGGCCAAGAACAATAACTTCAGTTTTGTCTGAATTTAATATCAGGAAATTGGTGCTCATCCAGGTTTTTATGTCTTTAAGGCAGTTATGGAGTTTAGTTAATTGATTACTTTCTTCTGGTTTCATCGATAAATACAACTGTGTATCATCCACATAACAATGGAAATTTACAGAGTGATTTCTAATGATGTTACCTAAAGGAAGCATATATAGAGCAAATAGGATTGGTCCGAGCACAGAACCTTGCGGAACTCCAAAACAAACTTTAGTATGTAAGGATGAATCATTATGAACATCAACAAATTGAAAACGATCAGATAAATAAGATTTAAACCAGCTTAGTGCTGAACCTTTTAGGCCAATTAAGTGATCCAGTCTCTGCAGTAGAATTTGATGGTCAATTGTGTCAAACGCCGCACTAAGATCTAATAAAACAAGAACAGAGACGAGTCCTTTGTCTGAAGCAATCAGAAGGTCATTTGTAATTTTAACTAGTGCTGTCTCAGTCATCTACAGCCAGGACGTACTCAGAGTATAGATGACACTAGTGCACGTGCGTCAAGGTCATGGCGTGTTGGCGAGCCAAGACCAGAGTCCTAAGTCAAGTTTTTTTGGGGGGGGTGGAGTAACTAAAAAGTTACTTTCTCAGTAACGCATTACTTTTTGGTTTAAGTAACTGAGTTACTTTTTAATGAAGTAACTAGTAACTGTAACTAGTTACTATTTTTCAGTAACTAGCACAACACTGGAGACCAACAAACAACAAAAACATTTGTCTCTTAGCGAGTCATTGCTCTGGTTCCAGCGGCTCCATAATGTGGTTATTACATCTCTGCTGTTTCTCCTGCAGATATAGTGCAACATAAAGTGCTGTTTTTTACAGTCAAGTTGCTGCTTCTCCTGCGGGATAGTGGCAGTCGGGATTGTTTGTTTGTATTTTAGGTTGAAACATGATGTTTGTCTAACCCTAACCACGGTTGTGTTCCTAAAGCTAACCAAACGTTAACCACAGCGCTGTTCAAATGTTCAGTCTCAACATATCTGTGACATCAGAACATACAAATGTCACCTACCTGTTGTGATGAACACATCACACAACAAAACAAAAACATTTGATCTCATAATTACGACATAAGATCTTTGTTATTATGACACCAGGAGCTCATTATTATCAGAACTTATGTTGTAATTATGAAGTGAATGCAACATGTTTCTTTCTGAGACAGTGTGTGTGTGTGTGTGTGTGTGTGTGTGTGTGTGTGAGGCGGAGCAGATAAAGCTTTATTGTTCCCATTTAATCACCATGCTTCCTCTAATTGGCAGCTCTCTGACTGAGAGCTTTTTAAGGACCATCATCAGCGTTTATCACCATCCTGGTTAATTCACACCAACGCTGCCGCCGCCATGCTGAGGGAGACGGTTTCTCCCCCGTGCACACAAACGTGCCGGGGGGAGCATGATTTGTGACATAAATACATGTCAACAGTTTGCAGGTGATCATCAGCAGGGTGTTGATGCACAGGTGTTTGCATGTTTGTAAAATGATTCAAAGTCACAGTTTGCTGAGTCGAGGTCTGTTCCTCAGAGTCTGACGTCACAGCCGCTCGACCTTCATACCTCACTGGCATGAAATGAAGTGGGATGACTCAGCATCAAGAAACTATCTCAAGTGCTGCTCTCTGTTTGAAGTCTGAACTGAAGAGTGTTTGATTTATAGTGTTTGCTCCCGTCTGTCTCATTGAGTCTTCAGGGCGTCCCAGTGTGGAGAGAGTCAAGAGCAGCAGAGAGGTCAAAGGTGACGTTAGAAGACACATTCAGGTGCTGTAAGTCTCTGTCTCTACTTTGTCTCTGTCTCTACTTTGTCTCTACTTTGTCTCCAGGCTGGAAATGAGTGTGACAGTTCCTCTCATGTGTGATCAGAGGATAATAAGCTGAAACCAGCAGCCTGATGTTTTAAGGTGGTGTCCAGCAGGACAGGAAATGTGCCATGACTCCGACCTCTCTGGAGCCACATCGCTCCTAAAGACTAAATTTGGGGCTCCTCCAGCTGCTCCTCCAGCTGCTCCTCGTGTGATAAGATGAGCTAAAACACTTTCATCATCTCTGAGAGAGCAGCACCTGAACGCATCTTGAAGACGACTCTTGATGTTTGGAGACGTGCTGGATCTGAAAATACAAAGCTGGAGCCTCTCAACAGGACATGAAGTTTAACTCTCTGTTACACACACACACACACACACACACACACACACACACTTCCTCCTCCCTCCTCTCCAAACCAAACCACAGTACAGATGTGGTGGGAGCTCTGCTGAGGGCGGAGGAGGAGGAGGAGGAGGAGGAGGGGGAGAGAAATAGGAGCAGCTAAATAAGACGGCTTGAAAGAGGAAGAGCATGTCGACGCGCTGCCAAGAGGATATTTCCATCTTTCTTTAAAAGCGTTTCTGTTAAATGGAAAACAAATGTGTGATTGATGTGTTGGAGTTTGGCGATGACGACAGACGAAAGAGAAGAGACGGCGTCCCTGTCTCTAAACGCTTGCTTTGAAATGAGAGACCGGTGCGAGGAAGGCGAGGGTGAGGAGCTGGATGCAGGAACGGTGGGATGCAGAGGAGTGTGAGGTCGCTTTGATGCTGAAACAGATTTTCTCCCCCAAAAAATTAATTAGCCAAATAAAAGGTGTGGAAGTGAGACGAGGGAGATTTAATTAGTGTACTCAACCCTGACGAAGACGCACTTCATGTGCTGTGAATATAAAAATGACCTTGATGAGCGGCTGCTTGTGAAAGACTCAGAGACATCAGGTCCTAAACTCCAGCCAAACGTTTGGCTCCTGGAAGAACTGCTAACGCTGAGCAAATCAACTTCCTGTCACAATCAGAAGCATCTGAGCTTTAAGAGGACGAAGATATGAACCTTCCTCTGGACCTGGAGTCAAACCTTTACTTCCATCAGCTGCATTAAGGCTGAAGAACCATCATCAGACTCCTCTCTGGCCCCGACTGTGTCCATCAAACGTCTCAGTGATGTGTTGATCAGGTGAGGACTTGTCCTGCTGGCGGCGGACAAACACTCTAATAAGGGTGACAAATCCATGAATCACAGCTGTCCTGCAGAAGGACAAACGGATCGTCTTGACACAGCGGCTCCTGTCAGTGTGTTCACAGACGAGTCAACAAGTCCAAGTTTGTTCCAGCCGTCGTTCTCACTCGTCACATTTCTAATGTCAAAAACAAACTTGTGGTAAATGTAGAGGGGCAAACAGAGGACCTGGGAGCTTCCATGTCCAAAAGAGGGTTTTTATTATGAGACAGAAAACATCGTTTCTTATCACTTTCCAAAATGCACATGACTAATTTATAAAAAAACTTTTGCTGATGATGGACAGAGATGTATCACGTGGTTACAGCTGGACGTGACTGAAGTGTTCTGAGAGAAAACTGGACTTCTGCTCCTTGTATGGTTTTCAGGAGACTTTGTCCAATCATAGGTTGTTTCAGACAGAGTGTTCCTATTGGCTGCTCCACAGATGAGCGTGCACATCCCTTCAGACGGTGAAAGTCTGATTCAATCTTTCAGGTAAAGTTTCTGTTCCAGCATCAACTGTTAAAACTGCAGAGCAACTCAACAAACAGAAGTCGGACTGATCAAACAGGAAGTCTGAATAAACTGAATAAAACACGTGGACAGAAAATGTTGTTGGTCCTTCAGACTTTCAGCTCTGTTGAGACAAGCCAGTCCAGTGTTTCTGGACATCTTCGATGTAGTGGAGGAGCCTTGATGGTTCTGCTGACTTCCACTGGTCCCTCCATCTTGATTTGACCCAGGCAGCCTTGAAGGTATCAGATGGTGTTGTACAGAGCAGTTCCTGGTGTGTGTGGCAAAGGGACGCCAGGACTTGAGACACACGCTGTGGTGTCTCCGTAGTGATCTTGCGAAGGAGGAGGTGGGACTCATTTGTTTGGGTCCTCCGCCTGACTCCCCGCCGCTACAGACCGCCTCACTAGCCCCTTTTACACTGCCAGGTTTTCGGCGAATGTTGGGCTGTTTTGCCGGCAAGCTGCGAGCGTTTAGACACATGGAGCCGGATTGGCGAGTTGATCCGAGGTGCCCAATTTTCCTCCTCGTAGGGTAGACATATTGGTGGAACCCTTTTGGTTTAAACAGACCGAGGCGGCCTTCTGCAACGGGAGGAGCTGTTGATGACTTGTGGGAGGGGCTGTTGATGACTTGTGGGAGGGGCTGTTGATGACTTGTGGGAGGGGCTGTTGATGACTTGTGGGAGGAGCTGTTGATGACTTGTGGGAGGAGCTGTTGATGACTTGTGGGAGGAGCTGTTGATGACGCCACACGTGCGAGCCACTGGCGGTGGATAAACAGGAAACAGCTGATAGCAGGAATTAGCGAGCAGCTAGTAGCAAGAGGGAAACACAAACCTGACAGACACTGTAAAGATGAGCAACTGGGGAGACAAGGAATTGCGCGCCCTCCTTGTCCTCGCAAACGAAGAGGCCATTAACCGTCAGATGACGGGGACGGTGAAGAACGGGCCGACTTACGAGAGAATCGCCGAAGGACTGACCAGCCGCGGCTTCCCTCCCACGTCACTGTTTACGTCACACACTGAGCTACACGTTTTGTTACTTGCTCACGCCCCCCATTGCCCCGAAAAAGGCACATTCTGTATAAACAAAAGTAGGTAGGCGGCATTTTGCTGCACTCCCTGATTTTGTTTTTATACTGCCAATGCTGAAAAAAGACTGATTGGGCTTTCCTGCAAATTTGCACAACTCCTGTTTAAAAAGGGCCGCTGTGAGGAGACCAGTCAGCAGCTCCAGAGACTGACCCCCAGTCAGCAGCTGTAGTAACTTAACGTTCGGCCAGTGGATCAGCAAACTTTCTGTTGCTGCTGTCACACAGATTAGACTCCGCCCACTGTGGTGGGTTTCCACTGGCTGAATTCAAGCTGCTAAATCTGCTGTCTGAAGGTCCGTCTCAGGAGCTGCTATCAGCTTTATCCGGTAAAGTGGATGATGAGGAGCTAAAGTCCAGAGGGAGTGAGACCAAACCAACTTGTTCCATGAGGTCAGATTATTTTTCTCTTCAGCAGAAACGTTTCCTGATGGTTTGTGTTATTGTTCACTGGCGCACTGTAAACATGCTCTGATTGTGTTGTTAACATGCTAACTGGCTAACTAGCATCAAGACGCTCTTCCTGTTGATGTCCTGAAGACACGACTCTGAGGTCATGTGACCAAACTAAACCTCATGATGAAGTTTCTGATTATTGGTTGGAGACAGGAAGTGAACTGTCTCTTCCATCACAGTCACACGCTTTAGGGTCATTATGGGTAATGTAGTTTATCAAACCTCCTGAGCTCGATGCTCAGTCTCTCCTCTGCTCTCAGCACCTTTTATTTTCTTTATACTGCAGGAAATGTAAAATTACATTTTGAGAATTAAATTTAAAAAAGCTGCAAAATTCCACCGAGTCAAAGAGAAAGTGTCGCCCGAGACATCGTTATGAATGTTGGTTCTTACTGACTCTGACAGGCCTGTGTGTGTGTGTGTGTGTGTGTGTGTGTGTGTGTGTGCGCGCATGAAGCTCCTCCCTCCCAACTGTTGCTACACACCTTTTCTGGAACACACACACCCCCGCGACCAAAGAACTCACACAGACTTTTTTAAACCCTTCACGGTGTTTTGGACGGCTGAGGGCCTGGCAGAGCTTCGGCTGGACGACCTGCCGCCACCTTGGCATCCAAACAGACGGGACATTCTGAGAGTCGGGGGGGGGGCCCACACACACACACACACACACAGTCTGGCAGAGATGGAGATGGAGAGAGGAGGAGGAGAGGGGCGGAGCTTCACCGGAGGAAAGGAGGAGAAAGGAAGATGGGACGGAGATTGGAGGAGGTGGAGGGGTGGGGCTCACCTTGTTTGGAAGGAGACTCCCTCCATCCTCATCCTCACCCTTCATCCTCAACCCCCCCCACCAACACACCCACAGATGCAGCCTGGCAAGAGGGGAGACAGGTGGAGCTCCCTCCTCCTCCGTCTCCTGCTTCTCTCTGTTTTCATTTAAGTCCAGTGTGTTTGAAGGACATCCACACAGACGCACACACACACACACACATGAGCGCACACACACACACACACACACACGAGCGCACACACACACACACACACATGAGCGCACACACACACACACACACACACACACACGCACACAGAGTGGAGAGCTGCCAGCCTGCTGCTGCTGCTGTTGATGAGAGGGGAGAGAAGCCTTTATAGTAACTGATGTCGTCCTGAGCCAGCTCCCATCCCCGCCCTCCACCACACCAACACACCTACACACCAACACACCAACACACCTACACACCTACACACCGACACACCTACACACCGACACACCGACACACCTACACACCAACACACCAACACACCAACACACCTACACACCGTCACACCGACACACCGACACACCTACACACCTTCACACCGTCACACCGACACACCTACACACCTACACACCTTCACACCGACACACCTACACACCTACACACCTACACACCTACACACCGACACACCTACACACCGTCACACCTACACACCGACACACCGACACACCGACACACCGACACACCTACACACCTACACACCTTCACACCGTCACACCGACACACCTACACACCTACACACCTACACACCAACACACCTACACACCGTCACACCTACACACCGACACACCGACACACCTACACACCTACACACCTTCACACCGTCACACCGACACACCTACACACCTACACACCTACACACCAACACACCTACACACCGTCACACCTACACACCGACACACCAACACACCTACACACCGTCACACCTACACACCGACACACCGACACACCTACACACCGGCACACCTGCACACCTGCACACCGGCACACCTGCACACCTGCACACCTGCACACCGACACACCGACACACCGACACACCTACACACCTACACACCTACACACCAACACACCAACACACCTACACACCAACACACCAACACACCTACACACCTACACACCGTCACACCGACACACCGACACACCTACACACCGTCACACCGTCACACCGACACACCTACACACCTACACACCTACACACCTACACACCAACACACCTACACACCTACACACCAACACACCAACACACCAACACACCGTCACACCGACACACCGACACACCTACACACCTACACACCAACACACCAACACACCTACACACCTACACACCAACACACCAACACACCTACACACCTACACACCTACACACCAACACACCTACACACCGACACACCGACACACCTACACACCTACACACCGACACACCAACACACCTACACACCTACACACCTACACACCTACACACCGTCACACCAACACACCTACACACCGTCACACCGACACACCGACACACCTACACACCGTCACACCGTCACACCGACACACCTACACACCGACACACCTACACACCTACACACCTACACACCAACACACCAACACACCTACACACCTACACACCTACACACCAACACACCTACACACCGTCACACCGACACACCGACACACCTACACACCGTCACACCGTCACACCGACACACCTACACACCGACACACCTACACACCAACACACCAACACACCTACACACCTACACACCTACACACCTACACACCGACACACGACACACGACACACGGACACGCCGACACGCCGACACGCCGACACGCCGACACACCGTCACACCGTCACACCGACACACCTACACACCTACACACCTACACACCTACACACCGACACACCGACACACCTACACACCTACACACCAACACACCAACACACCTACACACCAACACACCAACACACCTACACACCTACACACCGTCACACCGACACACCGACACACCTACACACCGTCACACCGTCACACCGACACACCTACACACCTACACACCTACACACCTACACACCAACACACCAACACACCTACACACCAACACACCAACACACCGTCACACCGACACACCGACACACCTACACACCTACACACCAACACACCAACACACCTACACACCTACACACCAACACACCAACACACCAACACACCTACACACCTACACACCTACACACCAACACACCTACACACCGACACACCGACACACCTACACACCTACACACCGACACACCAACACACCTACACACCTACACACCTACACACCTACACACCGTCACACCAACACACCTACACACCGTCACACCGACACACCGACACACCTACACACCGTCACACCGTCACACCGACACACCTACACACCGACACACCTACACACCTACACACCTACACACCAACACACCAACACACCTACACACCTACACACCTACACACCAACACACCTACACACCGTCACACCGACACACCGACACACCTACACACCGTCACACCGTCACACCGACACACCTACACACCGACACACCTACACACCTACACACCAACACACCAACACACCTACACACCTACACACCTACACACCTACACACCGACACACGACACACGACACACGACACACGGACACGCCGACACGCCGACACGCCGACACACCGTCACACCGTCACACCGACACACCTACACACCTACACACCTACACACCGGCACACCGGCACACCTGCACACCTGCACACCTGCACACCGACACACCGACACACCGACACACCGACACACCTACACACCGACACACCGACACACCTACACACCTACACACCGACACACCGACACACCGACACACCGACACACCGACACACCTACACACCTACACACCAACACACCAACACACCAACACACCAACACACCTACACACCGTCACACCGACACACCGACACACCGACACACCTACACACCTACACACCTACACACCGTCACACCGACACACCGACACACCTACACACCTACACACCTACACACCTACACACCTACACACCAACACACCTACACACCGACACACCGACACACGACACACGACACACCGACACACCGACACACCGACACACCGTCACACCGACACACCTACACACCTACACACCAACACACCTACACACCTACACACCGACACACCGACACACCTACACACCTACACACCAACACACCTACACACCTACACACCAACACACCTACACACCGACACACCGACACACCGACACACCTACACACCAACACACCTACACACCTACACACCTACACACCTACACACCAACACACCTACACACCTACACACCAACACACCAACACACCAACACACCGTCACACCGACACATCGACACACCTACACACCTACACACCAACACACCAACACACCTACACACCTACACACCAACACACCAACACACCTACACACCTACACACCTACACACCAACACACCTACACACCGACACACCGACACACCTACACACCTACACACCGACACACCAACACACCTACACACCTACACACCTACACACCTACACACCGTCACACCAACACACCTACACACCGTCACACCGACACACCGACACACCTACACACCGTCACACCGTCACACCGACACACCTACACACCGACACACCTACACACCTACACACCTACACACCAACACACCAACACACCTACACACCTACACACCTACACACCAACACACCTACACACCGTCACACCGACACACCGACACACCTACACACCGTCACACCGTCACACCGACACACCTACACACCGACACACCTACACACCAACACACCAACACACCTACACACCTACACACCTACACACCTACACACCGACACACGACACACGACACACGGACACGCCGACACGCCGACACGCCGACACGCCGACACACCGTCACACCGTCACACCGACACACCTACACACCTACACACCTACACACCTACACACCGACACACCGACACACCTACACACCTACACACCAACACACCAACACACCTACACACCAACACACCAACACACCTACACACCTACACACCGTCACACCGACACACCGACACACCTACACACCGTCACACCGTCACACCGACACACCTACACACCTACACACCTACACACCTACACACCAACACACCAACACACCTACACACCAACACACCAACACACCGTCACACCGACACACCGACACACCTACACACCTACACACCAACACACCAACACACCTACACACCTACACACCAACACACCAACACACCAACACACCTACACACCTACACACCTACACACCAACACACCTACACACCGACACACCGACACACCTACACACCTACACACCGACACACCAACACACCTACACACCTACACACCTACACACCTACACACCGTCACACCAACACACCTACACACCGTCACACCGACACACCGACACACCTACACACCGTCACACCGTCACACCGACACACCTACACACCGACACACCTACACACCTACACACCTACACACCAACACACCAACACACCTACACACCTACACACCTACACACCAACACACCTACACACCGTCACACCGACACACCGACACACCTACACACCGTCACACCGTCACACCGACACACCTACACACCGACACACCTACACACCTACACACCAACACACCAACACACCTACACACCTACACACCTACACACCTACACACCGACACACGACACACGACACACGACACACGGACACGCCGACACGCCGACACGCCGACACACCGTCACACCGTCACACCGACACACCTACACACCTACACACCTACACACCGGCACACCGGCACACCTGCACACCTGCACACCTGCACACCGACACACCGACACACCGACACACCGACACACCTACACACCGACACACCGACACACCGACACACCTACACACCTACACACCGACACACCGACACACCGACACACCGACACACCTACACACCTACACACCAACACACCAACACACCAACACACCAACACACCTACACACCGTCACACCGACACACCGACACACCGACACACCTACACACCTACACACCTACACACCGTCACACCGACACACCGACACACCTACACACCTACACACCTACACACCTACACACCTACACACCAACACACCTACACACCGACACACCGACACACGACACACGACACACCGACACACCGACACACCGACACACCGTCACACCGACACACCTACACACCTACACACCAACACACCTACACACCTACACACCGACACACCGACACACCTACACACCTACACACCAACACACCTACACACCTACACACCAACACACCTACACACCGACACACCGACACACCGACACACCTACACACCAACACACCTACACACCTACACACCTACACACCTACACACCAACACACCTACACACCGACACACCTACACACCGACACACCGACACACCGACACACCTACACACCAACACACCAACACACCGACACACCTACACACCAACACACCAACACACCTACACACCAACACACCAACACACCTACACACGACACACCTACACACCGACACACCTACACACCAACACACCAACACACCTACACACCAACACACCAACACACCTACACACCTACACACCGACACACCTACACACCAACACACCAACACACCTACACACCTACACACCGACACACCTACACACCGACACACCGACACACCGACACACCTACACACCAACACACCAACACACCTACACACCAACACACCAACACACCTACACACGACACACCGACACACCTACACAACGACACACTTACACACCGACACACCTACACACCTACACACCGACACACCTACACACCTACACACCGACACACCGACACACCTACACACCTACACACCTACACACCGACACACCTACACACCTACACACCGACACACCTACACACCTACACACCGACACACCTACACACCGACACACCTACACACCGACACACCGACACACCTACACACCTACACACCTACACACCGACACACCTACACACCGACACACCTACACACCTACACACCTACACACCGACACACCTACACACCGACACACCGACACACCTACACACCTACACACCGACACACCTACACACCTACACACCTACACACCGACACACCTACACACCTACACACCGACACACCGACACACCTACACACCTACACACCGACACACCTACACACCGGCACACCGGCACACCGGCACACCTGCACACCGACACACCGACACACCGACACACCTACACACCTACACACCAACACACCTACACACCTACACACCTACACACCGACACACCGACACACCTACACACCAACACACCTACACACCTACACACCGACACACCGACACACCTACACACCGACACACCGACACACCGACACACCTACACACCTACACACCAACACACCAACACACCTACACACCAACACACCTACACACCAACACACGACACACCGACACACCTACACAACGACACACTTACACACCGACACACCTACACACCTACACACCGACACACCTACACACCTACACACCGACACACCGACACACCGTCACACCAACACACCTACACACCGACACACCTACACACCGACACACCGACACACCTACACACCGACACACCTACACACCGACACACCTACACACCGACACACCTACACACCGACACACCGACACACCTACACACCTACACACCTACACACCGACACACCTACACACCGACACACCTACACACCGACACACCTACACACCTACACACCTACACACCGACACACCTACACACCGACACACCTACACACCTACACACCGACACACCTACACACCGACACACCTACACACCGACACACCTACACACCGACACACCTACACACCTACACACCGACACACCGACACACCGTCACACCGACACACCGGCACACCGGCACACCGGCACACCTGCACACCTGCACACCGACACACCGACACACCTACACACCTACACACCTACACACCAACACACCTACACACCTACACACCGACACACCGACACACCGACACACCTACACACCAACACACCTACACACCTACACACCTACACACCTACACACCAACACACCTACACACCGACACACCTACACACCTACACACCGACACACCGACACACCTACACACCAACACACCAACACACCTACACACCAACACACCAACACACCTACACACGACACACCGACACACCTACACAACGACACACTTACACACCGACACACCTACACACCTACACACCGACACACCTACACACCTACACACCGACACACCGACACACCTACACACCTACACACCTACACACCGACACACCTACACACCTACACACCGACACACCTACACACCTACACACCGACACACCTACACACCTACACACCGACACACCGACACACCTACACACCGACACACCTACACACCTACACACCTACACACCGACACACCTACACACCTACACACCTACACACCTACACACCGACACACCTACACACCGACACACCTACACACCTACACACCTACACACCGACACACCTACACACCGACACACCGACACACCTACACACCTACACACCTACACACCGACACACCGACACACCTACACACCTACACACCTACACACCGACACACCTACACACCTACACACCTACACACCGACACACCTACACACCTACACACCGACACACCTACACACCGGCACACCGGCACACCGGCACACCTGCACACCGACACACCGACACACCTACACACCTACACACCTACACACCAACACACCTACACACCTACACACCGACACACCGACACACCGACACACCTACACACCAACACACCTACACACCTACACACCGACACACCGACACACCTACACACCGACACACCGACACACCGACACACCTACACACCTACACACCAACACACCAACACACCTACACACCAACACACCAACACACCTACACACGACACACCGACACACCTACACAACGACACACTTACACACCGACACACCTACACACCTACACACCGACACACCTACACACCTACACACCGACACACCGACACACCTACACACCTACACACCTACACACCGACACACCTACACACCTACACACCGACACACCTACACACCTACACACCGACACACCTACACACCTACACACCGACACACCTACACACCGACACACCTACACACCGACACACCTACACACCTACACACCTACACACCTACACACCGACACACCTACACACCTACACACCGACACACCTACACACCGGCACACCGGCACACCGGCACACCTGCACACCTGCACACCTACACACCGACACACCTACACACCTACACACCTACACACCAACACACCTACACACCTACACACCTACACACCGACACACCGACACACCGACACACCTACACACCAACACACCTACACACCGACACACCGACACACCGACACACCTACACACCGACACACCGACACACCGACACACCTACACACCTACACACCAACACACCAACACACCTACACACCAACACACCAACACACCTACACACGACACACCGACACACCTACACAACGACACACTTACACACCGACACACCTACACACCGACACACCGACACACCTACACACCGACACACCGACACACCTACACACCTACACACCTACACACCGACACACCTACACACCTACACACCGACACACCTACACACCTACACACCTACACACCTACACACCGACACACCTACACACCGACACACCTACACACCTACACACCGACACACCTACACACCTACACACCTACACACCGACACACCGACACACCTACACACCTACACACCGACACACCTACACACCTACACACCTACACACCGACACACCTACACACCGACACACCTACACACCTACACACCTACACACCTACACACCGACACACCTACACACCTACACACCTACACACCTACACACCGACACACCGACACACCTACACACCTACACACCGACACACCGACACACCGACACACCTACACACCTACACACCTACACACCGACACACCGACACACCTACACACCGACACACCGACACACCTACACACCTACACACCTACACACCGACACACCTACACACCTACACACCTACACACCGACACACCTACACACCGACACACCTACACACCTACACACCTACACACCGACACACCTACACACCTACACACCTACACACCTACACACCTACACACCGACACACCTACACACCGACACACCTACACACCTACACACCTACACACCGACACACCTACACACCTACACACCGACACACCTACACACCTACACACCTACACACCGACACACCTACACACCGACACACCTACACACCTACACACCTACACACCGACACACCTACACACCGACACACCTACACACCTACACACCTACACACCGACACACCGACACACCTACACACCTACACACCTACACACCTACACACCGACACACCTACACACCTACACACCTACACACCTACACACCGACACACCTACACACCTACACACCGACACACCTACACACCGGCACACCGGCACACCGGCACACCTGCACACCTGCACACCGACACACCGACACACCTACACACCTACACACCTACACACCAACACACCTACACACCTACACACCGACACACCGACACACCGACACACCTACACACCAACACACCTACACACCTACACACCGACACACCGACACACCTACACACCGACACACCGACACACCGACACACCTACACACCTACACACCAACACACCAACACACCTACACACCAACACACGACACACCTACACACGACACACCGACACACTTACACAACGACACACTTACACACCGACACACCTACACACCTACACACCTACACACCTACACACCTACACACCGACACACCTACACACCTACACACCTACACACCAACACACCTACACACCTACACACCTACACACCGACACACCGACACACCGACACACCTACACACCAACACACCTACACACCGACACACCGACACACCGACACACCTACACACCGACACACCGACACACCGACACACCTACACACCTACACACCAACACACCAACACACCTACACACCAACACACCAACACACCTACACACGACACACCGACACACCTACACAACGACACACTTACACACCGACACACCTACACACCGACACACCGACACACCTACACACCGACACACCGACACACCTACACACCTACACACCTACACACCGACACACCTACACACCTACACACCGACACACCTACACACCTACACACCTACACACCTACACACCGACACACCTACACACCGACACACCTACACACCTACACACCGACACACCTACACACCTACACACCTACACACCGACACACCGACACACCGACACACCTACACACCGACACACCTACACACCTACACACCTACACACCGACACACCTACACACCGACACACCTACACACCTACACACCTACACACCTACACACCGACACACCTACACACCGACACACCTACACACCTACACACCTACACACCTACACACCGACACACCGACACACCTACACACCTACACACCGACACACCGACACACCGACACACCTACACACCTACACACCGACACACCGACACACCTACACACCGACACACCGACACACCTACACACCTACACACCTACACACCGACACACCTACACACCTACACACCTACACACCGACACACCTACACACCGACACACCTACACACCTACACACCTACACACCGACACACCTACACACCTACACACCTACACACCTACACACCTACACACCGACACACCTACACACCGACACACCTACACACCTACACACCTACACACCGACACACCTACACACCTACACACCGACACACCTACACACCTACACACCTACACACCGACACACCTACACACCGACACACCTACACACCTACACACCTACACACCGACACACCTACACACCGACACACCTACACACCTACACACCTACACACCGACACACCGACACACCTACACACCTACACACCTACACACCTACACACCGACACACCTACACACCTACACACCTACACACCTACACACCGACACACCTACACACCTACACACCGACACACCTACACACCGGCACACCGGCACACCGGCACACCTGCACACCTGCACACCGACACACCGACACACCTACACACCTACACACCTACACACCAACACACCTACACACCTACACACCGACACACCGACACACCGACACACCTACACACCAACACACCTACACACCTACACACCGACACACCGACACACCTACACACCGACACACCGACACACCGACACACCGACACACCTACACACCTACACACCAACACACCAACACACCTACACACCAACACACGACACACCTACACACGACACACCGACACACTTACACAACGACACACTTACACACCGACACACCTACACACCTACACACCTACACACCGACACACCTACACACCTACACACCTACACACCTACACACCGACACACCGACACACCTACACACCTACACACCGACACACCTACACACCGACACACCGACACACCTACACACCGACACACCTACACACCGACACACCTACACACCTACACACCGACACACCTACACACCTACACACCTACACACCGACACACCTACACACCGACACACCTACACACCGACACACCTACACACCTACACACCTACACACCGACACACCTACACACCGACACACCTACACACCTACACACCTACACACCTACACACCGACACACCTACACACCGACACACCTACACACCTACACACCTACACACCGACACACCTACACACCTACACACCGACACACCTACACACCGACACACCTACACACCGACACACCGACACACCTACACACCTACACACCTACACACCTACACACCTACACACCGACACACCTACACACCTACACACCTACACACCTACACCATCAGCAGCTCTGCCACCACTCTTTGTTTGGTGCCTTCAACACGATGAGAAAAAAAGGATCTACTTTCAGGTTTCACATCAAGATCTGAAGGTGAAGAGGAGGAAGAGCAGAACTGATGAAGGTGAAGAGGAGGAAGAGCAGAACTGATGAAGGTGAAGAGGAGGAAGAGCAGAACTGATGAAGGTGAAGAGGAGGAAGAACAGAACTGATGAAGGTGAAGAGGAGGAAGAGCAGAACTGATGAAGGTGAAGAGGAGGAAGAGCAGAACTGATGAAGGTGAAGAGGAGGAAGAACAGAACTGATGAAGGTGAAGAGGAGGAAGAACAGAACTGATGAAGGTGAAGAGGAGGAAGAACAGAACTGATGAAGGTGAAGAGGAGGAAGAGCAGAACTGATGAAGGTGAAGAGGAGGAAGAACAGAACTGATGAAGGTGAAGAGGAGGAAGAGCAGAACTGATGAAGGTGAAGAGGAGGAAGAGCAGAACTGATGAAGGTGAAGAGGAGGAAGAGCAGAACTGATGAAGACATCCTGGTTTAATGTTTCTAATGTTTTTAATCTTTCAGAGTTTTGTGTGTTTTGTATGAAATATTCAATATAAATAAAGTTTTATTGTTGTTATTTTGGACACATGACAGAAACAGTCACAGCCTGGTCTGTGACACGTCAGCTGATTCTAGTTACAACTCAAGGTGTCAGTAAATGTTAGATGCACCAGGTTAAACACATTTATATTTATTATCTTTTTAAAAGGGAACGTTTCAAATTTACTGCAGTGACATTTCAAAAAGGTGCTCAGGTGAAATCATCTGCTGATTTACAGTCTTGTCAGTGTGCGAATGAAACAGGAACAATGAAGGTGTGTGACCTGAGAATAAACACATTTATGATGATAACATGTCCTGATGATCTTTAACCAACAACACAAATTAGGATGTTCATGATCTGTTTACAGCTGTTAAAGAGGGAAAACAAGAAAACTAACCCTAACAACAAAAGACATGTGTAATGAACTGTGTAATATTCATCGGATGAACTCAGCTAAATTTTAAAAATTTAATTCATGGTGAAGAGTCATGTATTTTCCACCAGTCACTTCAAAAAGCTCAAGGAAAAATATTTGTGGCTACAGAAGGAATCAAAATAAAATAAATAAATAAAATAAGAATCAACCAGCCACCCTCCTCCCCTGACAAGTAAAGAACAGTCCCTTCACAAGTAAAGAACAGTCCCTTCACAAGTAAAGAACAGTCCCTTCACAAGTAAAGAACAGTCCCTTCATAAGTAAAGAACAGTCCCTTCACAAGTAAAGAACAGTCCCTTCATAAGTAAAGAACAGTCCCTTCATAAGTAAAGAACAGTCCCGTCAGTGCGGTGAGGTTTGTGGACCGTTACCTGCCACAAAGAGAGAAATGTGAACGGCTCGTTTCTCCTCTGACACGTCACATACCTGTGTGCCGCCACGGCTCGGTTGTCCAGGTACTACTGGGCAGTCATGACACCAAGAAGAGGAACTTATTGGACCTGGAGCCGGACTTCTCTGTTGTCTGTAGCCGTTATGTTGCGCTGCAGAGCACTATGGCAGCCTTATTCCTGTCTGTGACCCCCGTTCAACCCACAACCGGCAGGATTTGCCTTTCGTTTCTGCTGCTGGTTGAAATCTGTACTCGCACAGCGTGCTCCTGAATGATTTCTTTTGTTCACACAAAACTAATTTTAGTCGCAAATGCGAGTAAAATGCTCGCCCTGTAGAGCTCTGAATGAGGCTATAAACAGAGTGGTGTTTGATAACATTGTTGAATGTAAACAGAAGTGATGACCAACGGTGCTTAGCGTGCCTTTAATATTGAATTAAAGCCAAGTCCTTTCGAGTCATCTGTCTCAAGTCAAAGTCAAGTCTCAAGTCATGAATACAAAGTCAAAGTCAAGTCGAGTCTTTTATCAACGTTAGTCAAGCAAGTCTCAAGTCATCATATCATCTCACATCATCTCTGGATGATGAAAGAAAGTTAAAGTTATTAGAAGGAACACTGAGGGAGGAATGTGTGGATCAAATATGGCCGTCCACTCAACACCACAAATGTCAACCTCACTGTGGCGCCAGAGGGACGGCAGTCAGTAGGATTCATCCTCTGAGGAACATGAATAGTTTTCATCGACCTCAGAGTGAGACTGTGTTCATCGTGTGATATCAGACACTTGTGATTCAGCTGCACATCAGTGTCTAACCAGAGTCATATCATCCCCCCCCTGTGTCGTCAGTCTTTGTGTTGTGGTTTTGCGTGGCCGTCCCCCGTCACTCAGCTGATTGGTAATTTTCAGGCCCCAGCAGGAAGAAGTCCTGAGTATGAGCAGCAAATGAACCAATGTGAGCCTCTCGTCAGGCTGTAATAGAGTCAGACCAGCGCTGCATCTGTGCGACCTCATTCTGCTGTGATGTCACGTCCAGGTCGGAGCTGTTCAGACTCATTAGGGACGTTATGTGTTCTGATGTGAAGTGATGCAGCGACGAATGCTCTTTGCATGAAGATGAAATGAATGAAGAATAGTGTTCATGTTTTTTTGACCCCTTTAAAACCTGACTTCCTGCAGACGGCTGCAGCAGATTGTTATTTGCATCATCCTGTTTCAGCACTGATTCTTTTCACAGCAGAGCTCAGGATTCTGTTCTCTGTTCGTCATGTCATCACGTTCTCTAGTTTATGTTCAGTCAGGAAGACGATGCCTTTAGGTCTTTAATATTTCTCATATTCACTCCTCACACACATGCTCACTCATTTCTTTCTGTCATTATCAGAGACATCGATCGAGACATCAGCTGTTCTGTCAGCCAATCATCTCACTGCTTCGCGTCTTAAATATGGCTCTCCTTCTGCTCGGAGTTCTTTCATGCTGCAGGTGTGCGTATCCTCCACCTCCCCGTCACCGCCATAGAGTCATCAGCCACCTCCACCAGCATCAGACTCCATGGTGGATCCATCTTGCTGCTGCTCAGATGTGTCAAAGACTTTCTGTCAGTTCATCACATCATCTGTTAATCTGCATTAAATGATCATCTTTATCTCATTCACCTGGTCTCTGCTGATTGAAATGACGTCATCACACCACGTTGTGTCACTGCCAGAGGAACAACTTTTCACTCTGCTCATGAAGATGATCATATTCTAAAAACTTAATATGAACATAGTTCAAATAACTTACAGACAATTATTTTGTTTGTGTTTCTACATTTAAAAATCTGTTGGATCAACATGTTTGTGTTTTTATTTAAAACAAAATCTGATTTTTGTATTCCTTCTTTTACTAACACAGTGTCAGTGGTGTTTCCAGTTACATCACTTTTATTAGTTATTAAATGACATCACATAAACAGAAACACCAGCGCAGACACTGATGGAGCGTCTCTCCTGCAGATCTCACAGGGTTAAAGTAACAACAGGCTGCTGCAGGTTGGTTTGAATTCTGTCTGAGTTTGGTACAAAGTTTCTCCAGTTTGTTCTCAGATGAATTGAACTGAAGACATTTAGGAGGCTGAGCCCGACCACAGGAGGAGTAACTGCAGCGATGGGGCTCTGGGAACTCTGCGTCCTCTCGCTTTGATAGCGAATAGATCTCATTCAGATGGGGATGGATGAGGCTGCGTGCACAGTCGCTGCAGCGCGGCTACATCACCATTTGTTTTCATTACGCAGCCAAAACAAGCCGAGCGGACGCAGAGACACTGGACGAGCTCAGTATGGATTTTGTGGAGTGCGTCATTGTTCACGTGTGAAGACAAAAACTTTGTGGCCTCTCTGTCCCCACTTTATAAACTTCTGATTCAGGTGTGAAAGATTCACCTCGCAGGTTAAACTGAGACTTGAAGGCTCGAGTCCCTGCACACCTCACACTCAGACAGCTGAGAGTCCATTTTAAGCACCGCCATCACAGCGTCTCAGGAGCTTCCCGAGGGTCGGCGCTCCAGCAGCAGCCGATTGTGCTCTCAGTGATGTGTTGTGTTGTCTGTGGACAGGCTTTGTGATAGAGTTTTAGTCTCAGGGGGGGAATCTCCTCCTCGTGCCCAGAGGCAGACAGACACTTAAACAGCAGTGATAAAAACACACGTGGGCCACAGACGACAGGCCTTTTATTTTGGAGACATTTCGAAGCCTTCAGCTGGATGTCGAGTCAACTCCGTATTCTCTGAGGTGCTTCAGCTTCAAACTTTGAAATGGAAACGCATGTTTTTCCTCAACGTGCCGAGAATGACATCGTGTAAATGGAAAGACATCTCATATGCAGAGGTGTAGATTTCAGTTGGGGGGGCGGGGACACAGGGGACATGTCCTCCTCAATACTGACGACATGTGTACTTGTCCCCCAAATAAATAAATAAACAAACAGAGGAGCAGCAGACACTGACAAAATTAAAGATATTTACATCATTGACTGAAGCTGAAAGTGTTTGATGCTCAAAATTTTCTGGTGGAGCTTCTGTTACTGACACACACACAACACACACTCACTCCGGCCTCGTCACATATCAAGTGTTCAGTGATCAGCTGTGAAGTCCAGCAGACACTAGCTGCTAACTGCTAACAGCTAGCTGCTAACAGCCACCACTGCAACCAACAAACTCCACAGATCCATTCAGCAGCTCCACCATCCACAGTCAGACACACACTGCTGATTATTTACTGCTGAATTACAGCTCACAACTCTACCTTGGTGTGTGAGGGGGCGATGGAGGCTGCAGCTGGTCTTCAGTCTCCGGTTTTCATGGTCCTGTATTTCCTGATGACTAAGGGACCAACAGTCTGTGGCCTGGGTGTGTTTGGTCTTTAGCTGAAGACTTACGCCTGGTGTTGATCTGTTTTCTGACGCGGCCACTTGAAGCTGATTTGCCACATCTTGTTTTACAGTCAAAAGATACCTGAATTTCATCCTCTTTGTGCCGTGGGTCTGATTGCAAACTTTCTGTTGCTGCTGTCAACGGAGCTGCTCTCCTCCTGAAGAGTTTAATTGGTTAGCATTAGCTAACACAGCAGCAGCGCTAACACCCAACACTGAGCTGTCAAACTGTCCCAACAAACTCACACTGAAACCAAAATAGCTCAGCTTTCGTTTAGCCTGTTAATAACCAAAGGTAACATTAGCCATGGGATGCTAACAGTTAGCCGTGTGATGCTAACAGTTAGCCCGGTCACTGTACTGTCGCTGTACCCTGGGCTCGGCCCCACCCAGGATGATTGTGATTGGTTTTGAGAATCATAGTGTTTTTCCTCCTGTAGCAGAACGATCACGTCTGCTTCCACACTTTAATCGAGCGCTAACACAGGTCTGTGGAGACACGTCTGGGAACACAAGACTATTTAGAGCATGATCAGAAACATGGGTTGTCGCAGGTTTTTCTCTTTAAAACTTTTTTTTTTGTCTGTTCTGGTCTTTTATCTCTCCGACCACGTGGAGCTGCGTTTCTATCTGTCATTTTTAAATGATAAGGAAACAAGTCAGGAAACAGGTGAAGCTTTTGTCACATCTCGCTCTGACCGTCCTCATCTGTTCAGGCTGACGGAGGAAAGCAAGCAACGTTTTTTAACTGAGGCCAAACTCACACATTGTTTGAGCTCAGCTCGGCTGCACTGGCAGCTCTCTGCAGGTTTCTCTGCATTTGGATTCACACGTCGTTTTGGAAACGCTCCACTCAGCAGGTTCACTCCATTCTAGTCAGGTTTGCTGGCGCCGCCTGCCAATCGGCGGCCCAGATGTTTTTAACCTTCAGTCATCAGGAAGAAGTTGCCAGAACAAACCGCTGCTTCACATTCATGTCACACAGTCCCCAGGTATTCCACAAACTAAATTCAACTGCTCAGTACGCGTCGATATGTTGATTTGTAGGTCACTAAACTTCTGCAGCCTGTGAAACTAAACTTCTGCAGTGTGTGAGATAAAACTGTTGTTTGGAGTTTTTAGGTTTACACTCATCTGTTGGGTTCAAACGCTGATTGTCATATTAAACTGAAACTTGTGAGGCAGTCAGTTTCAGTTTTTAACCCCAATGCCTGGATGTGTTGTTACCTGAACATTAGTGGCACTGAAGTAGTGTTTAAAAATGACATCATAAAATATTGTTCTGGGGTTTTCATGAGTCCTTAAAGTTTCTGTATGTGACATTCAGAACATTAATGCAGAAACAACTCACTGATATCTGTGCAGCCGGTGGTTGTTGGACCCGTCCACCCTACTCAGACCTCCACCGCCTTAACTTTCATTGTTGTCCGGCTGCGTTTCCCCCTGATGCTGCTGGTCGCCGATCATGCTGACGTGAAAGGACGGCTTTATTCGTCGGTGTCTGACGCTGGTAGTCACTGAACAAGTGCTGGTATTTGACGACTTTGGAGTGAGACCAGGTAGAAATGTTTGTCAAAACTTGGTATTTTCAACGTGAAGGTTGTTGCTCAGGATTGTTGTTGTTGTTGTTGTTGTTTTCTATAGCGACAGGGATTATGGAAATGGTAATGTACAGATAGAGGGGGAGGATGATGCTAATCACAATGGCTGGCCAATGGCAGGTTTATAGTCACGGTCTACATCCAGTGAGTCAGACTCAAGCTGAAGCTCTGACTCTTTATTATTTATAAATTATTATTAGTTTGAAGTTGTGTCTGTAAATTTATCCCAAAATCACAACACCAGAGGACAGACACACAGTCATATCAGCTGAATATCCCTTTTGTGTCACAGTAAATGCACACTGACTCAACAAGGATGAAACTTTAACATAATGGAGCAAATTAAATAATATTAATGTACAAAGTTACAAAGCCCAGAGAAAAGGAGAGAGGCTCAGATCTTAGACTCAAAGTGAATGAAACGCACATGAAATGATAAAACATGTAGTTATCAGTGTCACATTTTTATCAGTACAGTAAAGTAGAACTCATCTGTGAGCGTTTATCAGTGACCTGTCCTCTAGATTTATTCTCTCTGTGCAAACATGAGTCTCTAAAGATCTCAGCTGAAATCAGAATTAAAGACGGAGGCTTAACTTATTTGCCGTGACATTATGCAGAACTAGTGGAAAAGATGTGATTGATTGACTCAGGCTTTTCCTTTCAAGTGCGCGGGCACTTATGAATCTCAAATATTGGTCGATTTCACGGATAACCCCGACGCCGGGCTCCACGTCACGCTCAGCTTTATCTCTCTCTGAGGATTTGTGCTGCTACAGGTCAAAAAGCTCACCAAGCAGTTGATGAAATTTCATGAAAGACGAGGGAGGAGCTGGTGGCAGTGCTATACTGGGACACGTGGGAAAGTGGATGTGTTCCCCCTCCAGTTAGCTCATAGCGTGTGAGAGAGACCCCCCAGATGTCTCATTAGGTATATCATTAGGGAGACAGCTGGAAGGGGGTGCAGACAGCTGACACGGGGCTGCAGGGGCAGGATTAGCTGGGACTTTCTGGAGGGGTGGGGGATGTTTCAGGCTCTTAGATGATATCCCACAGTGGAAGAAGAGCTCCCAGCTTTCACTTCAAAATCAACACAACAACGTTTTTTTTGTTTTTTGCCAATGACTGCTTGCGGACTGAGCCATCCTTTAGAAAGTCTCTGACAACATCCAAACCTCCCACAGAGCACCCCACCTCTCATCAGTTCATCTTCAGTTTGTCCACAGCGTCTCTTCACTATGTCCATGTTGTGCGACCGTCCTCCTCAAAACTGAAGCTTCATTCAAAGTAGCGATTTTTAATGAGTCCTCCGTCACATGCGACCACACGAGGACTCGTTTACACTCAGCTTACAGACCAAACGGAGCAGAACCAGCGGAGATCATGGAGGTGGTGTAGTTAGAGTCAGGTACGACTGTAGGAGACAACAAAGACATTTCAAAATGGTGGAACAGAATAAATCGGTGATACAGTAAAAATAATTCTTCGTCCACATGTCAGGACGTGTTTAATGACCTCACTGCCATCGACAACACTGCCTCTGGTAAAAGGTACAATATCATGACCTCCTCCACGTCACCTTGTTTTTGTTGTGTGAAACTTTTGACTCCGCCCCCTAGTGCCTAGTGTATCTGTGACATCACAAAGGACACATGGAAGTATGAGGGCTTTGACGTTTACAACGGACACGGACACGGACAGATCTATTTTCATGCGTAAAGGGACGTAGAATAAATGAGCCTTAAGTAGTTCCAGTCTGTTCTCATCCTGAAGTCATCAAATACCGCTGCTGTGTCACTGATTTTGGCGTCAAACACCAACGCCAGAAGCCACCTGTCGCGGCGGTATGATACGCTGATGGTGTCAGTTTGAAATGCTGCCTGTAACAACGTAAAACACGGAGCTCCAAAGTCCCTATAGGGCAGGAAGGAGGAGAGGTGGATGGATCCAACAAACCTTCATCCAAAACACAAGTCCAGAAACCAATGGCTGACGTCACCGTAGCTTCGTCCATTATTTTATACAACCTATGATTAAAACAAGTGTGTTTATCACTAATGTAATGTGACGTATGTTCTACGTTAAGTAGTTAAAATAACTCAACACTGACTTTTGGTTTCACACGGGACACAAACAGCGACCTCCTGACTGACAGTCCTGTGTTTTTTGACCCATCCACCCTGACCTCGTCACTACGCAGACCCTCACTCTTTATACTGTGACACCTGACTGTGCGCCCATCATGATTACTGTGGCTGCTAGAGGTTGCTACTTTACAATAATGTGAATACTGATGGTAATAATCACCTTGTATTAACAACCTACCGTATGTGGTCACATTTTGGAGGACAGTTTCACGTTGTGTCTGCTGCTGCTGTGCACACCTTCATATGTGATGGAAATGACTGCAAACCCATGAAGACCTAAAGCTGTCGACATTACACAGTTACTCTACGGCTCAGTGGTTAGCTGTGACGCTAAGTGATCAGCTAAATGAGCTGAAAACATACAAAGACACTGACAGAGCACAAAGAAAGTCAAAGTCCTGCGTCAAAGTACGATAAAAATCAGCTACATGTGTTTAAAGAAGGCGACTGCAGTGAGCATGGACCATGTGCTGGAGCTCAGAGACACATGATGAGTCTGGTGTGAATGTGTCCACAGTAAGGACTTGACTGGACTGATGGACAGAAGAAACATGTTTGGCTCCATAATAAATATAAAAAGGTCCTTAAATCATCGTTACAGTTTATTCTGAATATTCACTGGACAACAGGATAAAGAAAATGGTGGACACGGCGTTTAGTGAAGTCACAATGGACAAATTAGGCGGTTAGAAGCAGCCTGCGGCGTGATGAATGAACAGGCAGCGGAAACGTTTGTGTTGAGCGGCTTCAATACTTCAGGCATTAATGCGCTCTGCGTCGACTCACAGATCACTCACAGCTGAATTACAGACTCACTCTGCTCCTGCGGTCGATGGAGAAACTAATGACGTAGTGAGCCACAGTTTTTACTGTTGATTCAGTTTTTACATCAGACACATGAGAAGTTGCTCCATCGAAACTTTGGCTTCAAAACACGGGAATAAAAGCCTCGCTGGGTTTAATGAACGTAATCTGATTAAGACTTGATTCACATCCTGAAAACTCCTCGTGTTGAAAGAAGCAAGAAAAGACAGAAAAGTTGTGAAATAAACAATAAAACAGAAACATTCAGTTCAAGTTCTTCAGATTTGTGTTGAAGGAAAGTTGAGTTAATGTGACTCCTCCTGGGACCTGTACACACGCAGCCTCACAATAACATGATGTCCTGTGAATATGTCAATGAGTGATGTCAGTATTTGACAACTGTATGTAAAGTGCACAATATTATGCTACAACAACATTTTGTTTCCTGAGCTACAGCCTCTTGGATCAAACTGGAGTGAATTTAAAAACCAGTGCATCTTATGGAGACGCTAAAGGGTGCTGTCACACGCTGAGAGGCGGTAAGTGATGATCCAGGGAGGAGGACGGGTTGTTTGTACTTTGGACTAGGACTGGACGGTACCACAGAATTTAGCTTTGATCCAATCCTGTGTAATACAAGGTTAGAAGCATCAATATTAAGACTCCCAGTCATCCAGGTCATGGTAATCATAAGTGCTATATCAGTGCTTGTGTTTCTTGAAGATGTTTCGCGATGAGAAACGTCTTCAAGAAACACAAGCACGTCCAGTTGCTTCTGATACAGCACTTATGATTACTGAAGATCTGATTAGACTAAAATATTAATTTCATCAGGCTGTGATTTACCTGGATATTCCTCATCTGATCATCTGTCTCGGTGTCAGAGGTCTGGACGCTGAGGTGTTTCCATCCTCCCTTCCTCGTTTCTGTTTCAGCTCCAAGTTTTCTGTCTGTTTCTTCCTCTTTCATTGATCCATCGCTACACTGTCGGACTGACTATCTGCACTGAAAATCTGCATGAGGTTCTGTTCATGGCACAATTGAGGGTCTGCGTCAGCCCCCAGCAGTAAACAGGACGGCTGTGAGGTGAGCTCATCGTCCTCCCACTGCTGACATCAGGTGAAAGTGAAACAAAGAAGGAGCTGCAGTGAGCTGTTTGATACAGACAATACAAAGCAGTGAGAAGCAAAGAGAACATGAACTAGACGTGTTCACAACAACAGAAAGTTGTTTGCAGTTTGACTCTTGAAATACAAATACGTACGACGTAGAAGACAGAAACTGCCCCCTGTTTTCCCACTGATCTTATTAACACTAGGCTCCATCTTCAAAATGGGAATGTAGCATTGAGAGTATCAATATTTTAGGATCAATCTGCCGACCCCTGATCTGGACAGATCGAACTTTGCTCCTCCAAACAGCAGCAAGTGGTCCCTTCATTTTGAACCCCTCAAAAAAGCAGAAAAGCAAGAAATCAAGATTTTACATCTGATGAGGTCACTGTAACATCTCCTTTTTGTGTGTTAACAGACTCTGCAAAGGACAGACTGGGAAACATGTGGGGTGAACCAGTGAAGTGTCTGAAATGATTATATAATGATTTTACTTCTTAACAGAGATGAAACATTCTGCAGTGTCCCCACAAAGAGCTAAAACAATCTTTACATTCAGGATCCCTTCATCACTTCATCAGACCCCTTCTTCAGTTTATAAGCTCTGTGTTTGGATCAAATATGTTTCTGTTGTCTTTATCTGACTGTGCAGTGAGGTCTTAAACAGAAACCTCTGGTTCACATGTCTGTGATGAGCATGGAGTGTGATAATTGTAAGAGCAGCACTCGGGGGCCTGAGGGGGGGTGGAGGGGGGTTTGGGGGGGTCGGGGTTTACATTCCTGGGGTATTGCATTTTGCTGCACTTCTGCTCCCTCAACAATGTCGTGCCTCATCGGGGCCACAATCCTCAGCGACCACAGGGCCGAGCGGGGCGACAGCTGCCAAGCCAGAAAAACAACGGCAGCCATTTTACTCCATGTGAACCCGCGGAGAAATTCCTGGAATGGCCGTGATTGTAATGTGGTCCTATAAGGTTACATAATGAGGGCGCTTCATAAACATAATCTCCGCTTCCTTTTTCCTTCCTCTTCCCTCCGTGTCACGTTCTCATCTCCTGCCCGTCGACACACTCGTGGACACTGTGGATCCGTTCCCCTCCCCCTCCCCCGCCGCCTCCGACATCTCTCACAGGATGAATCTGGACTTACAGCCGTGCTTACACAGCTGTTGTTTGATTGCAGTTGTGATTTTTCCTTATGCACATTGTGTTTTTATTCCAGGCCTCCTGACAGCAGCTCCGTCTGACACAGTAAATACATGAGATGCTGACGTGTTCCAGGGCTGAAAGACGGTCCTGAGTATTTAGAGACCAGCTGACTGTTCCTCTTGAGCCGCCGTACAGACCCTGATAATAAACTCCTCTCTATAAACGATGGGTCCTGGATCAACACACATCAGCCACTGTTTAAACAGAGCTGTTGTTTCACAGCAGATTTCTGTTTGTATTCAGTGTGTGTTCGTCTCATCGTCACTCAGACACAAGCTGCAGTTTGTCCCAAAACAGCAGGTCTGTAAAAGTGCTGACAGGACAATCTGATGCTGACACTGATGAAGCTCAGCGTAAGACTCCATTTATGCTTCATCCATATACAGTGCATCTCTGTTCCACCACTTCATCCAATCAGCTGATTGTGGGCGTTCCCTCTCCTAGTTTACCAATCAAACTTTACCACGATGTCCCTCAGCCAATCATGTCGCTGCTGCCAAACTCTCTGACAGTCGTTGACTAGAGATGATACACCGCCGTCTCATGGCGGTCACTTCCTGTCAACGTTACAGATCAGAAGCACAGAGAGTCGTTGACTAGAGATGATGCGCCGTCTCATGGCGGTCACTTCCTGTCGACGTTACGGATCAGAAGCACAGAGAGTCGTTGACTAGAGATGATGCGCCGTCTCATGGCGGTCACTTCCTGTCGACGTTACGGATCAGAAGCACAGAGAGTCGTTGACTAGAGATGATGCGCCGTCTCTTCCAGAGAGTCGTTGACTAGAGATGATGCGCCGTCTCATGGCGGTCACTTCCTGTCGACGTTACGGATCAGAAGCACAGAGAGTCGTTGACTAGAGATGATGCGCCGTCTCATGGCGGTCACTTCCTGTCAACGTTACGGATCAGAAGCACAGACAGTCGTTGACTAGAGATGATGCGCCGTCTCATGGCGGTCACTTCCTGTCGACGTTACGGATCAGAAGCACAGAGAGTCGTTGACTAGAGATGATGCGCCGTCTCTTCCAGAGAGTCGTTGACTAGAGATGATGCGCCGTCTCATGGCGGTCACTTCCTGTCGACGTTACGGATCAGAAGCACAGAGAGTCGTTGACTAGAGATGATGCGCCGTCTCATGGCGGTCACTTCCTGTCGACGTTACAGATCAGAAGCACAGAGAGTCGTTGACTAGAGATGATGCGCCGTCTCATGGCGGTCACTTCCTGTCGACGTTACGGATCAGAAGCACAGAGAGTCGTTGACTAGAGATGATACGCCGCCGTCTCATGGCGGTCACTTCCTGTCGACGTTACAGATCAGAAGCACAGAGAGTCGTTGACTAGAGATGATGCGCCGTCTCATGGCGGTCACTTCCTGTCGACGTTACAGATCAGAAGCACAGAGAGTCGTTGACTAGAGATGATACACCGTCTCATGGCGGTCACTTCCTGTCGACGTTACAGATCAGAAGCACAGAGAGTCGTTGACTAGAGATGATGCGCCGTCTCATGGCGGTCACTTCCTGTCGACGTTACAGATCAGAAGCACAGAGAGTCGTTGACTAGAGATGATACGCCGTCTCATGGTGGTCACTTCCTGTCAACGTTACAGATCAGAAGCACAGAGAGTTGTTGACTAGAGATGATACACCGCCGTCTCATGGTGGTCACTTCCTGTCAACGTTACAGATCAGAAGCACAGAGAGTCGTTGACTAGAGATGATACACCGTCTCATGGTGGTCACTTCCTGTCGACGTTACAGATCAGAAGCACAGAGAGTCGTTGACTAGAGATGATACGCCGCCGTCTCATGGCGGTCACTTCCTGTCGACGTTATGGATCAGAAGCACAGAGAGTCGTTGACTAGAGATGATGCGCCGTCTCATGGCAGTCACTTCTTGTCGACGTTACAGATCAGAAGAACAGAGAGTCGTTGACTAGAGATGATACGCCGCCGTCTCATGGCGGTCACTTCCTGTCGACGTTACAGATCAGAAGCACAGAGAGTCGTTGACTAGAGATGATACGCCGCCGTCTCATGGCGGTCACTTCCTGTCGACGTTACAGATCAGAAGCACAGAGAGTCGTTGACTAGAGATGATACGCCGCCGTCTCATGGCGGTCACTTCCTGTCGATGTTACAGATCAGAAGCACAGAGAGTTGTTGACTAGAGATGATACACCGTCTCATGGCGGTCACTTCCTGTCGATGTTACAGATCAGAAGCACAGAGAGTCGTTGACTAGAGATGATGCGCCGTCTCATGGCGGTCACTTCCTGTCAACGTTACAGATCAGAAGCACAGACAGTCGTTGACTAGAGATGATGCGCCGTCTCATGGCGGTCACTTCCTGTCGACGTTACAGATCAGAAGCACAGAGAGTCGTTGACTAGAGATGATGCGCCGTCTCATGGTGGTCACTTCCTGTCGACGTTACAGATCAGAAGAACAGAGAGTCGTTGACTAGAGATGATACGCCGCCGTCTCATGGCGGTCACTTCCTGTCGACGTTACAGATCAGAAGCACAGAGAGTCGTTGACTAGAGATGATACGCCGCCGTCTCATGGCGGTCACTTCCTGTCGACGTTACAGATCAGAAGCACAGAGAGTCGTTGACTAGAGATGATACGCCGTCTCATGGCGGTCACTTCCTGTCGACGTTACAGATCAGAAGCACAGAGAGTTGTTGACTAGAGATGATACGCCGTCTCATGGTGGTCACTTCCTGTCAACGTTACAGATCAGAAGCACAGAGAGTTGTTGACTAGAGATGATACACCGCCGTCTCATGGCGGTCACTTCCTGTCAACGTTACAGATCAGAAGCACAGAGAGTTGTTGACTAGAGATGATACGCCGTCTCATGGCGGTCACTTCCTGTGAAGCGCCAGCTTTTTACAACGTTACAGATCGGAGCGTTGACAGTTGGTGTTTGTTTCAACTCGTCTCGTCGTGAATCTTGACTTTAGGAATCTTTGTGAATATGACCCCTGATTTTTAGAGGACTGTAAAGGTCTCAACACTTTGGTGATGAGGTCGGGACTTCAGTATTCCAGTTACTCAGTTAGCAGTCGGCCATGACAGCTGTCGATGTGGATGACCTTTTTATATTCTGATGACCCAGTCGTTCTTCATCACCTCCATGTGACATGACATGTGATCAACATGGAGACCTTCCAGGGTCATCAGTGCGGCTTCAGATGTTGAGTCCAGAGTTTGTTGTTTACAGGACATTAAGCGTTACAGAACATTTCATGGTCACATTTTGTAAAAGAATATGTCTGCATGTAAACTCTCTGGTCTCAAACTGTCAGACTTTAAATAAAGTTTATTTGAACAGAGCTGTTGAGTAACGCTCTGTCTTCCTCTCTGTGTATGTTTCACAGACCAACAGTGTTGACAGCATGAAATAACAGTCATGTAACAGAGGAGACGGACGGCTCAGTTTTTCCACAACAGAGGGAGCTTCAGTTTACGTCTGCCGTCAGTAAACAACACACATCGGCTCCGACATGGTGGCGTTTGTTTACGGCGGCTTGTCCTGGTCGCTGGCCGCTCCTCTGCCTCCTCTTTGTTCCCTGGAGTACTTGGAGTGGGTGTTGTATGAAAAGGCCTATTTAAAAAGGACCTGAGGGACCCTCGGCTCTTCCCAACAGCTGCCCAGCTGTGCCCCTTGTCACCCGCCCCCACCCCTCCGCCCCCCCTCCCCTCACCAAAGCCTTGACATCACAGCCGAAAAGTGCACAGCAGCGCCAGCAGCTACTGTACAGCTGTAATGAAAGGAGCCTTCTTGTGGCTCTCAGAGTGACGTGAGGGTCAGTTTTCAGAAACACTGATAGAATAAAATCTAAACCTCCGTCTGAGCGTGATGCAATGTGTGACGAATATTAATCAGCACATCAAATACCTGCAGCTCATATCAGAACGAGGGATGCTGGTTTAATCCCACCCTGCCTTTCTCTCTCCCTGCATGCATTGTGTCACTCCTCCTGCCTCACCCCGCAGATCCGACCCCTCCTCACCCTCCTCATCCTCCCCTTCCTCCTCTGTCCTCAGGCGAGCAGCGGCAGATGAAAGGGAGAGCCAGCGAGCATGAAAGGCAGCGTCTTGGCAGTCAAGTTGACCTCCAGGCTTTTTTCTCCTCTCCTGCGTTTTTTAATCCCAACCCTCCCACCTCTTCACCTGGAAAGCCTCCACCTCTACCTCCTAATGCCCGTCTGCTCCTCCAACAACCCCAGCCCCTCTCCTCCATGTCTGTGGGTGGGACTGAGGAGTTGGAGGGAGAGTGATTAAGACTCCATCAGTCCATTATTCCCTGTTTGTGCAGCAGAGGGAGATCCTGCCGGCCGGCTCACAGCGGCTTAATGTGCAGCTTTATTTATAAAGCAGAGGTGTGTTGGTGGCAGAGGGAATATTAAAGTGTGCTGGCTGCTCTCATGCTTTGATTTTAGCACTTTGCTGAGAAGGGAGGAGGATCAGGGGACGAGGATTTGGTGCTTTAGAGGAAGTCGAATGAAAACCTGCTGATCTGAGGCCGTCGCCTTCAGACATGCCTCAGAGGGCATGAAGTGACTGCACGCAGGTGTGAAGGGTTTCACAGGTGAGTGATGGAGTTATAGATTTTAGACAGTTACAGCCAGTGACTGTTTCAAAACATCACTGTTCATACAGAGGGTGCTGTTAGTGCATCACATCCTCACTGTGACCTCGTCACATGTCCACGTTTGGTCATGGACTTTCCACGTCCACATATGACGTCCAAGGTACCCTGGGTGTGTTGGTTGTTGACGTTCTGGGACGCCGTGTCAACTTCAGCCTGTTACATGCATTGTCTGTTTTCAAAATACACTTCTGTTTTCACAGGAAATGTACAGTTTGATACAGTCTCTTTCAAAATAAAAGCACTACATCGGTACAACACCACCAACTCCTCCCACCTGTCCTATTTAGACTTCCGCCACCTTAACTCTTGTTGTTGTCCCGTCACGTTTCCCCCCGACACCACCGGCCACCTGTAAACAATAACAGTAACATGACAGGACGGGTTTTTCGTCAGTGTCTGACACCAGAAGTCACTGACCAAGCACTGGTTTTTGACGACTTTGGAGTGAGACCACGTTGGCGTACAAAAAGAAACTAGAATTATGGCCTCACGGTTGTGCGCCTCCACCAATCAGCCAAGATACAGGTCACATCCATGTGTGTCCGCATACAGTCTGTGTCGTGAAGAGTTTGAAGGAGTTTAGTAAGTACTGGGTGTATTTCTTGGTAAAACATGGAGTCCTCACACACATCTTCAACATGGTGTGTACGATCTTACAGGAAGTGAACACTGGAAAGTCGGCGGTTGTTGGACCCATCCACCACCTCTCCTACTTGCTCCACTTGGACACTCTGGCACCTTAACTTTCATTGTTGTCTCACCACAATGGATTTTTTGTTGGTGTCTGACGCCAGACGTCACTGACCAAGAGCTGCAGTTCAACGACTTCAGAGTGAGACCAGGTTGTTCTACGTCACCCTCACATGCACTTTTTAATGTGTTTTATTAAAACCAAACAGTAGAAAGCAGCAGGAGGTCAGTTAAAATGTTACGGTGGTTACTTCTAATCTATCTCTCGTTTACTAATTCAGTGTCCAGGCTGATTTAGAAAGATGTTCAAGTGCTGCTCAGATGGAGACTGATGTTTTTTTGTGGCAGCTGGACATAAACAGAGGTGAGGATTATGCTGATGTTGCTCAGTGTCGACTGGACGTGGAAGAAGACGTCTGTTTGTTACAGCAGCTTTTATCAAAAGGTGATGTCAGAGCTTGTTGTGCTGCCCCCGTGTGGCCAGTAAACAAACACAGCTTTAAGAAAGGAAAGGTGCTGACAGAGTGAGACAGCATGATATTTATCTCAGGTGTTCCACGGTGACCTGCCGCCATGTTCAAGGTGATAAATGAAGTTCAGGTGTAACTGGACTCTGAGACGTGACGTCACTGTGAGAGCAGCAGATGCTTTTACAGCCGCTGAGCTCCAAAGGAAGCAAAACATTTAACAGGAGAAAAAAACAACTGGATGAACTCAACATCCCATCCTCACACAGCACCTGTCAGGCCTGCTGGTTGCTAGGCAACAGCTCCCCTCGCCTCTCTCCTCCACATCGCTTCATTCTGATTCTCCTTTTTTTTCTTCTCTTGCACACACCCTGAAAAACGAACCTGCTGTTCTGCTTAGCAAAGAGCTTTTATTACCTCGGGGACGGGTATCGTTTTACCGTTAGCTGCTGCGGCTGCTGCGGCGGCGGCGGCGGCGGGCGCGGACAGCTTCAGCGCCGGGGCTAACTAGGTTTGGAAGCAGAGTGTTTCTGTGTGTGTCTCCCTCCTCTTCTTTCACAGAGATGAACAGCACGGCGCTAACAGCCATGAGAAATCAGGCATGGAATTTATTCAAAAAGCAATTCAGTCTAAACAGTGGGGAAGATATGGAGCGGGGCTTTCACTGAAAAACACCCACAATCCTCCATTTCACCCCGAGAGTGATTCAGTGCTGCAGCTTCAACACAGAGACTCCTCAGAGCATCATTCAGGTTTAACAAGCTTCAGGATCACATACAGGAACATGTGCAGGACACACAGAGGGCTGACGCTTAAAGGAGAGACACTCTTCTTCATGAGTTTAACATAAGTGTGTCCTCAGTGAGTCCACAGACGCCACAGTGTCAGGAAACACCGTCCTCTCTTCTTCTCCTGCTGCATCGATCAGAAAACATGTAACAACAACAGATTTGATGCTGGACATCAAACGGTTCAACCTCACTGTCAGTCTTTGTGATTTGTCACCAACCGGTTAAACAACAAATGATCTAAGTTACGAGGAAAACTACTCGTTCTGTCGTCAGCTGCAAGGACCAACATAAAAACCTGTACGTACCTCCATCATCAGAGGACGTCGGGCATGGATTTAAAGAGGGAGGTGGATACATCTTTGGTGTGGGACCCCATTAATTATTATGAAAGTTGATCAGTGGCACATGAAGACAAAAAAGTTCAAATGCATCTGCGGTATGTGAAACTTCTGCTGGCTGCTTCTGGGACCAGTGACCACCTGGACAGTTTGTGTTAAAGCCAATGCAACTGTCATACTTTCAGTTTTTAATCTACCATAAAACTACAATTAGTAGCCCCGGCTATAATTTGCTTAAATCACCGAACTCAACAGGCCTATATTTGAGATAGGCCTTTAATTCCTTCCAGTCAGACTCTTTATTTGAACCAGAATGAATATTACAATCATGAATCATTCATTTGATCAAACTCTGACAGACAGAGCATCAGAGAGAGACTCATTTTACGACACTAACACACTGACACAACAAGACTTTATCCTGTTCAAACAATCCTCACAACCTGGTTTTATACATCTGAAAAACTGCTTGGCAACCAGACGAGGCCTGTAACAGAAACAGGCCTTTATTTGCTGGTGCAAAGGACTGAGTGTTTCATTGGGACGAGGCTTTAACTGAAGCTTTACGGCAAACTTCATGTTTCAGCATGAAATGACACCATTTTAAAAAGATGAAAAGACTCAACTCAAAAACTGAACTAATGCAGCTGTGTCATCAAACATGAGTTCGTCTGCCACTTTATTTTGGTCTCACACGTCAACTGAAACTTTAACTCTGTTATTCTGAGACCGTCAGGTTCGTCAATGAATGTTTGAGATTCAAGATTCAAAATTAACTATGTTGTATTTTTTATGGCTGCAGTGACAAGTTTCTGTCTTTGTGAGACAGAAACTTGTCACTGCAGCCATAAAAAATACAACATAATCAAATCAGCATTACACACCAAACAAACAAAAGATAAACATCAAGCTGTAAAAACACCTGAATAAACACATCATCATCATCATCATCATCATCATCATCATCCGGTCTGTGTTCTGGCTCTGTATCTGCTGTTATTTAAAATCTTTACAGATGCAGGTTTAAATGTTTCTGTCTCTATCTCCAGTGAGGTCGTGTGTGCAGCGCCTCTCTGCAGAGATAAAGAACTCAGCTCGAGCTCCTGATATCAAGCTCTTAAACAGATACCAGATGATCTGACAAGGCGTCCTGAAACAGCTGCCTTTATGCATCCAGCCTGACGAGGAGACGGGAAGCAGCTGAGCAGGCGGCAGGTCACAGGGACCATAATCAGCTGATGAGAGGCAGGTGTGTCAGAGCAGGAAAACGATCTGCTCCGTGCATTAACACACACTTCCTGTTGATGATGTGATGTCCTGCTGCATCAGATGAGCTTTAAACAAACTCCATACACTGTCAAAATATATGTTTAATACTGCACAAGGTCTGTGACAGATAAACTCACATACAATGAGTCGCAGTAACATCAGGAACATCTGCACACATCAACACAGAGAGTGTAGAAAGAGCTTTGATGTAAGATATTAAATGTACAGACATTACTGGCTCATGATTATGTGGGACATGTGCAAACTTTGGGTCATTAGATTTCGTAGGAAAACATATGAACAGTTCATGAGAGCAGCCGGTCATCAGAGCGCATCTGATCCAGAGTCAGGTCAGGTAACAGCAGCTTGGTGCAGATTCCTCTTGACAGCATGACTCCAGATTTGGTGCACAGTGTTACAGTCACACACGCTGGTGTTGGAGCTGTTGTTGTGTTCACTCTTATTTTTCTTGCAGACAAACCCAGCTCTGTCTTTAGTTTGCACATTTCCTCCAAAGAAAGCTTCAACAACAAACAGCAGAGAGACGAGAGCTTCCAGCGATTGTTACTGATGCTTTCAAATCATCAAACACGTCTTGTACGTCGGATCTGAGACTCGTAGCTGTGTTTGGTACGAATGGTTGTGTTTTACAGACAGTCTGCAAACAGCAGATAGACTCAGACCTCTCTCTCTGCTGCTGGAACATCATCCTGCTGGTTTGCTTCCAAAGCTCATGTCCTCCAGAAACGCTTCTGTCCGACTGTTGGTAACTTTGATTCAGCTGCCACTTCATATAATCCGTACTACAGTGTTTGAATAAACAGAGACAGACCAACAGTCCAGGAATATGAAATATGTTTTTTCTTCCCAGACATGAATTTTAAATTCTAATAAAAACAGTGTAAACAGGCTGCTGGGTGAAACACATCCTGCAGGAGAAACAAATCACAGAATGATGCAACACAGAGGAGCAGCGACTCGACACTTGGCGTTCACTCGTCTGTTACATCAGCCGCCGATAAACAAAAGCAGGAAAACAAACTTGAGTTTGTTTGTGTGCGTTTTGCAGATTATCTCCTGAAGTTTCTCTGCATCAGTTAAGCAGCATGTTCTGGTTCCAGATGGCGACTCGGTGATGACCCGCTCATCTCTGAGCACATGAAAGGTTGAGCAGGTGCTCGGGATGTTTGTTGATACGGCAGCGGGGACGTCAGGAAGAATGTTCCAGATGTGATAATTGTTCACAGTGAAGAGGACGAGGATGCAGGACACAAACAGGCAGAAGAAGATGTGAGTGGAGAAGATGTGAGAGGAAGAGGAGGAGGAGGAAGCTCTGCGTGGTCGCTGTGAGTCAGGAGACTTTCTGTATGTTCTATAGTGAACTCACCCTCCAACCGTTCTCCACCTTATTATTGCTTCTTTTTCTTCTTCTGTCCTCTCTGTCGTCTGCTTTCATCTCTCACCTGTCAGTCTTCACCTCTTTCTTCTTTCCTTTTGTCATCTCAGCCTTTCTTGTCCTCTTTCTACTTTTTTTTATCTTTTTCTCATTTCTCATCCCAGCGGTGTGACTCTAGTTTTCATCTGTCCGCCATGTTGTTCCACACTGAAATCTCTCAACCACCAGAGTAAATGTTGCCACTGTACGTCTCACTCTGAAGTTGTTGAATACCAGCGCTTGGTCACACACCAACAAAGTGTCCGTCCTTTCACGGCAGCATGATACGTGGCTGGTCACCATTATTGATTAACAGCACCCGGTGGCGCCATGGACACCCATGAAAGTTTAGGCAGTGGAAGTCTGAGCAGGAGGGGTGGTGACTGACTTTCACCCAGGAGGCCGGTGTTCACTTCCTGTAAGACTGTAAAGCCAAACCCTGTTCTTTTTTCCTAAACCCAACCACCTGACGCCTGAGGAGAGACTCATGTTGTCTGAACCAGAGACCACTGATAAACTGGGACGGCCCACTTTAGATTCACTTCCTGTATCTGTGTCATGTGGGTTCCTCCACTGCCCCGCCCCATTAGGGGACCACGATGATGATCAAATCCTCTCCTTGTCCTCCTCATAGATCCTAACTCCTCTCCTCTGTCTTCACCTCCTCTCTCCTCCAGCTCTCCTCCTTTTGTCCGTCCTGACGTCCCTCCCCTCCCCCTCTCTGCTCTCTTTCCGCCCTCCATCTTCTCTTCCTCTCCTTTTCTTGCGTGGTCTTCTTCTTCTCTGCTCATTCCTCTGTGCGCTGCTGCCTCCAGGAAGTGCCTTGTCAATGGGAGCCATTGAGCGTGCCCGGCCCCGGCCCAGTTGGGGCCCCTCTGGCCTGTCAACAGTTGTCTTGGAGAGGGACAGCAGCCGCCAGAGCTGGCCATCCTCCCGCCGCGCTCCTTTGACCCGGCCTGGCCCAAAGCTGCCCGCTTCCAGTCCAAACACGCCGGTCCAGAGCCAGCGGTGGTGTTGCTGGTGGTGTGTGTGTGTGTGTGTGTGTGCGTGTGTGCGTGTGTGGCAGCAGCACAATAAACCCTCTGGCTGCGTTGGACCGTCTGTTCACTGCTGACGAATGGAGGCAACAAGATTTCTGTGATTGTTGTGTTTGGATTCATCTCTGACAGAAAGTGGGAGAAAATCAAATCTGTCTGTTTAATAAAAACAATCACATATTTAAATACATGATGCAGTGAGACGCTGAGACGTCCTCTCCACTGACGAATCATTCATACCTAATATGAAAATGCCATTCGACATTTGTCTGAAATTTTGTCATAATTAGTGTATGAATGCTGTGTTCAGTGACCCTGAACTTTGACCTCAAATTGTAATCAGTTCATTCTTAAGTCCACGTGGACATTTGTGTCAAATTTAAGGAAATTCCCTCAAAGCTAGATTCAAGATTCAAGGTGTACTTTATTTTCCCACAATGTGTGAAATTTGTCTTGGTCTCTTCTCCCAAACTGCAACCATAAAAAATACAACATACACAAATCAACATTATACATCAAACAAAAAGATAGATAAATAACATCAAGCGCTGAAAACACCTGAACAAAAACACAATCCAATCATCATAATCCAGTCTCGTTCCTGACATATCAGGTTCAGGAAAGACGGACAACCAGAAACACGAAACCTTCAGCCATGTTTGTTGGTGACGTGTGGGAAGAAAAATACAGACAGATATAAGGACAAAAAATAACATGTAAAGACAAACAGAACAATCTTCTATAGACGGTATAGAAATGATGTATAAAAGGATCTGCGTGTCACACACTGTTCGGCCGGTACAGATGCAGACAGTCTCAGATTAAAGCTGACAGCGAACACTTTAATCTCAGACATCTTTGTTCAGATGCAGCATGTTAGAGGACATAAAGAAAACATATATATATGTATATGTATATCTGCCCTGCTGCTCTCTGACTGCACTATACTGTAATTACACAGTGACTATATGTTTGTTCTCTGTGCCTTCAGCCCTCAGTGACCCTGAGCAGCATAAACACATCAACTATATCATTACACTAATCAGCTGCAGCCTCTGTTTCTGAGACACAAAGTCAGAAATATGAGATTTATGTGATTTTATTTTGCTCTCAGTCTCAGTCTGTGTGTGTGTGTGTGTGTGTGTGTGTGCACAGCGCTGCAGTTACACCATGGAGAAAGTATGCTCAGTTGTGGCGTCGGCTCTGAGGAGCAGAGCAGCCGATTTCTGTGATTTTATTTGGCTCTTTTTTGGCGTGATGTAGGAAAACATACTGCGACTGTACGAGTGCATGTGATACTATAATTACACAATGTACATACGACAGTATGTGATTATACCATAAACCACAGCCTGTGGTTTCTTTCAACACGAGACGCTGCTGCTGAGAGAAGAAGTTATTTCTGTGCCTTTCCTTTGCTCGTCTTTAGCAGACACTCTGCTCCCACCCTGAACAAGTCAGATAAAGTTTCTGAATGTTGCTCCCTGGTTACACTCGTCTCTTCCTGTATGAACCTCTGAGGGGTCAGACTGTGGGTCAGTCACTGTGGGACGCTCGAGGATACTCAGACTGTACTGGTGACAGGTTCTTAAACTGGATTATAGTCACTGGTTACTGATGAACCTTTATTCATACACCCCTACAGGCTGTCCATGTGTCACTGTCATGTATATGTGCCGTGCAGTACGGAGGATCTTTGTGCTTTTATTTTGTTGAGCTTTAAATACACACAGAAACCACACTGTAAATGTCGACATGAATATGAGCTCATAATATCTCTGCATATACATACTGTATAATTAGACACACTGCGGCGGTGCAGCCTGATGTTTACAGGAAAACAGGCCTGACATGTTTATGCTGTTTTTGGGCTCTGCTTTAACATGATGAAGAGAAACAGTGTATTTACATCACATGTATGTCAGTAAACGACAGACACTGCCTCTGCTGGCGAGTGAATCATATGGTTGGAACGCAACTCCTTTAATAACAGAAGTGTCTGAGCCGAGATTGTCTGCACACAGCTCTCAACATGGAGGTAGCTGAGCTGGAAGCTAGCAGCTAATGGTGCTAACAATGCTACCAGTGCCAACATTGCTAACAACAGCAACAGTGCTGACAGAGGTGACGTTTATGTGAATGGGAACTGGAGAGTGCTAGCAACTGATCCCATCTTCCAATCTTGGTACTGGAGTCAGACACAGTCTCCACATTTTTTTTTTATTTAGCCTTTATTTATCCAGGAAATGTCCCATTGAGATACAAGATCTCTTCTTCCAGGGAGTCCTGGCCAAGACAGCACACATAAGTTCCATACATAAAACAATAGGACAACACACATTTAAAAGTAGACTGAAGACTTTCCTCTTTGATAAAGCTTATAGTTAGGGCTGGCTCTTATAGTTAGGACTGGCTCTTATAGTTAGGGCTGGCTCTTATAGTTAGGACTGGCTCTTGTAGTTAGGACTGGCTCTTATAGTTAGGGCTGGCTCTTATAGTTAGGGCTGGCTCTTGTAGTTAGGACTGGCTCTTGTAGTTAGGACTGGCTCTTATAGTTAGGGCTGGCTCTTATAGTTAGGGCTGGCTCTTATAGTGAGGGCTGGCTCTTGTAGTTAGGACTGGCTCTTATAGTTAGGGCTGACTCTTATAGTTAGGACTGGCTCAAGCTGGTCTTGGACCAGCCTCTAGTTAGGCTGATATAGGCCTAGTCTGGTGGAGAGTTAGTTGTAACACCTGCTCCAGGTGTTACAACTCAGGATCGACCTATAGTATAGAGATAGAACTGTCTATGGAAATTTCATAAAGCGTAGAATACTGACGGCACTGAGATGAAGGTCAGACTGTCTGAAGAGAGGATGGGTGCTCTCTGTCAGGATGTTCCTCACCTTCCTCCTGATGATGAGCTGCAGACCTCTGATACTGAACGTAAAGCTGAACAAACCAGAGAGATCCATCATGTTTGCTTTGTCATGTTGAAAGCAGAGTGATGGTTCTGTAATCACTGTAAAACACTGAGTTCCAAAACAAGCTGCACATCTCTGAATACATTAAACACTATATCATCAAAGCAGCGCTGCTGTGAGGCTCAGTGACACCTGCAGCCTCTGACTGATGCTCCAACATACAGAGGACAGACACTGAGTTCATTTCACTCTGCTGTCACACACAGTAACGGAGGAATATGGAGAGAATATGAAACTTCCCCCAATAATCTGCAGTCACCCTGCAGGTCTGTGAATGAATGAAGCCAACACACACACACACACACACACACACACACACAGAGACGCCTGCAGCCTCTCACTCAGCTGATGTACAGTATATGAGACAGTATATGAAACCAGACGGTGTGTTGTATCCATACTGTGGCTCTGAAGGCACTCCACCATCATACACTGTATTTTACAGTCATGTTAATGGACTCCTCTCACAGTGCTGCGCTGCTCTCGACACTGTAACTCTGTATTGATTTCAGAGAACAATGGAGACCCGGAGGGGCTTTGTAGTCCGACTCTTGACGAAGAGTCTCGTGCCATTTGGAGACAGATAGAAATGCAGCGTGAAGCACAGAGCCGCCGCCGGACTCACCTGTCACTGCACACTGAGGAGCGTTTCATCTCGCTCACAGCCCATCCATCACGCGCTGACAGCTCAGGAGACAGCGGCCATGTTTACATGCGCACAGTGTTCGCTCCTTAACCTGGTTACTCGAGCGTTCTCAGGCTCGGGGACGAGTAAAGGACCTTTCAGTAAATAATACTTGATGTCTGCAGCAGATTGATCCGTCGTCTTTACTTTGATTAAACACATACATGCTGAGAAACATTTTCTAACAGATATTAGATTAGTATTCACCGACGCAGCTCGGTTTGGATCAATGCATATAAATGTCATGCTCTGAATAACCTTGCTAAGCTCATAATTTAATTATGGGTCATAGGTAGATTTGGATGTCAATAAAGCGGCACAGTGAGTGAGCAGTACTGACAATCACTGCTGCCATGGGAATCCTCATTTCTTCCCCCTGTAGGCTGGTGGAGGATCCTCCATCACCGAGGGAGCTGCCAGCAGAAGCCTTTCATATATTTTATGGAGACGGCTTTTAGGAGACGACTCGGAGCAGACGGGAATATTCTATTAACTTTTTGTGACAAGAGGGAAACTCAGTCCCACAGTATCAAAGGTTCATGTAAAGGTCTGACAGCTTAACCTGAATAATACTGAATAATAAGTGAACAGCAGCAGGGCGCCTCTCTACAGGCCCACAGTTAAATACTGTACTGTGTCTGTGTCACTGCTGCATGGATTGATATTGTGCTTCACGTGGTTCAGGTCAGATAGTTAATATGAACTTTGGGCCTCGCTGGCTTCCTTCAAAAGGCTCTCACAGCAACTGTATCATAACGCTGTTAAAGTTTAATAATGGACGTGCTACATAGAAATGATGAAAATTGTACATTATCATGTAGCAGATATATTTCTTCAAGTTTCAGCAACACTGGTTATCTTATCTTTAGTCACAAAAACACTTGATTAAAGTTAAAAAAGATCATGTTTTGTCATAAAACACACACATTTGGTCACACAAAATTGTCTGGAAATTCAATAACAGGTCCCTAAAAAACACCCACATTTGGTGGTACATACGCTGCTGGAAACACAATGACTTGTTGCTAAAAAACACTCACGTTTGGTTGCACAAAGCAGCTGAAAATGCAATGACAAGTTGCTAAAAAATACCAAATTTTGGTGACATAGGCGCTGCTTTAAACACAATTATGTTGCCAAAAGAAACACTAACGTTTGGTGGCACAAATGCAGCTGGAAAAACAATGAAATGTCATTAAAAAACACCCACATCTAGTTGCACAAAGTCCGCTAGAAATGCAATGACACGTCCCTAAAAAACACCCACATTTGGTGGCACAAATGCGGCTGGAAACACAACTACAGGTTGCTAAAAAACACAAAGGTTTGATGACACAGACGCTGCTGGAAACACAATTATGTTGCTAAACAAACACCCACATGTAGTCGCACAAAGTCTGCTAGAAATTCAACAAACGTTGCTAAAAACACCCACGTTTGGTGGCACAAATGCATCCAGAAACACACATACAGGTTGCTAAAAAAACACTTTTGATGCACTCTTGTTGCTAGAAATGTGGTGACGTGTCACTAAAACACAACTGGTATTGTTGTCTGTTGGTCTTGAACAGTGATCTGCAGCCTGACAGCCATCTTGTCTCGGTATCATTCCATCCACCATCCCCTCCACCTCTGAGGACAAAGTCTGTTTATACACTACGTCACTTTAGAAACACTGATATGATGCATATGAAACATACAAATGTGATAGTTTACAGAAATGTACACGAGCTGTGTGAACCAAAGAAAACATGACCATTGTGCGTACAACAGTGAAAAACAAACAATACAACAAAGTAAACAACAAGCAGCAGGATGCTAACACCAGCTCAGGAAACACTTTAAAGTTTGAAACCTGGTTCTGCTCCAGAAATAAAATCTCACTGACTTTTTAAGTTATGCTAAAAATAAAAATTCAACTTTAGAACAGAGTCTGAGTGAATGAATGAATATGAATGAATAACTTTATTTCAGTTACATACATCTGGAGACACAAATATGACTTCACACACATTTCCCCACAGTCAGTAACCAAAAAAGGAACAAAGCTTAGTTTGATCTGTTCAACCAAAGTGATAAATGTGCTGGGTGTGTTGGATGTGCTGGGTGTGTTGGATGTGTTGGATGTGTTGGATGTGTTGGATGTGCTGAATGTGCTGGGTGTGTTGAATGTGTTGGATGTGTTGGATGTGTTGGATGTGCTGAATGTGCTGGGTGTGTTGAATGTGTTGGATGTGCTGGGTGTGTTGGATGTGTTGGTGTGTTGGATGTGCTGGATGTGTTGGATGTGTTGGATGTGCTGGGTGTGTTGGATGTGCTGAATGTGCTGGGTGTGTTGAATGTGTTGGATGTGCTGGATGTGTTGGGTGTGTTGGATGTGTTGGGTGTGTTGGGTGTGTTGGGTGTGTTGGATGTGCTGAATGTGCTGGGTGTGTTGAATGTGTTGGATGTGCTGGGTGTGTTGGATGTGTTGGGTGTGTTGGATGTGCTGGATGTGTTGGATGTGTTGGATGTGTTGGATGTGCTGGATGTGCTGGATGTGTTGGGTGTGCTGGATGTGTTGGATGTGTTGGATGTGCTGGATGTGTTGGGTGTGTTAATGTGTTGGATGTGCTGGGTGTGTTGAATGTGTTGGATGTGCTGGGTGTGTTGGATGTGTTGGGTGTGTTGGATGTGCTGTGTGTGTTAGGTGTGTTGGATGTGTTGGATGTGTTGGATGTGCTGGATGTGCTGGATGTGTTGGATGTGCTGAATGTGCTAATGTGTTGGGTGTGTTAATGTGTTGGATGTGATGGGTGTGTTGAATGTGTTGGATGTGCTGGGTGTGTTGGGTGTGTTGGATGTGCTGGATGTGTTGGATTTCTTGGATGTGTTGGATGTGCTGGATGTGCTGGATGTGCTGGATGTGTTGGATGTGCTGAATGTGCTGGATGTGCTGGATGTGTTGGGTGTGTTGGATGTGCTGGATGTGCTGGATGTGTTGGGTGTGTTAATGTGTTGAATGTGTTGGATGTGCTGGGTGTGTTGGATGTGTTGGGTGTGTTGGATGTGTTGGGTGTGTTGGATGTGCTGGATGTGTTGGATGTGCTGGGTGTGTTGGATGTGTTGGATGTGTTGGGTGTGTTGGATGTGCTGGATGTGCTGGGTGTGTTGGATGTGCTGGATGTGCTGGGTGTGTTGGATGTGCTGAATGTGCTGGGTGTGTTGAATGTGTTGGATGTGCTGGGTGTGTTGGATGTGTTGGGTGTGTTGGATGTGTTGGATGTGTTTGGTGTGTTGATGTGCTGGATGTGTTGGATGTGCTGGGTGTGTTGGATGTGCTGAATGTGCTGGATGTGCTGGATGTGTTGGATGTGCTGGATGTGTTGGGTGTGCTGGATGTGTTGGATGTGTTGGATGTGCTGGATGTGTTGGATGTGTTGGGTGTGTTAGATGTGCTGGATGTGTTGGATGTGCTGGATGTGCTTGATGTGTTGGATGTGTTGGATGTGCTGGATGTGTTGGATGTGCTGGATGTGCTGGATGTGTTGGGTGTGTTGGATGTGTTGGATGTGTTGGGTGTGTTGGATGTGTTGGGTGTGTTGGATGTGCTGGATGTGTTGGATGTGCTGAATGTGCTGGGTGTGTTGAATGTGTTGATGTGCTAGGTGTGTTGGATGTGTTGGATGTGTTAGATGTGCTGGATGTGTTGGGTGTGCTGGATGTGTTGGATGTGCTGGATGTGTTGGTGTGTTGGATGTGCTGGATGTGTTGGGTGTGTTGGATGTGTTGGGTGTGTTGGATGTGCTGGATGTGTTGGGTGTGTTGGATGTGCTGGATGTGTTGGGTGTGTTGGATGTGCTGGATGTGCTGGATGTGTTGGGTGTGTTGGATGTGCTGGATGTGCTGGTGTGTTGGGTGTGTTGGATGTGCTGGATGTGCTGGATGTGCTGGGTGTGTTGGATGTGTTGGGTGTGTTGGATGTGTTGGATGTGCTGGATGTGTTGGGTGTGTTGGATGTGTTGGATGTGTTGGTGTGTTGGATGTGTTGGATGTGTTGGATGTGCTCGGTGTGTTGGATGTGCTGGATGTGTTGGGTGTGTTGGGTGTGTTGGATGTGTTGGATGTGCTGGGTGTGTTGGATGTGCTGGGTGTGTTGAATGTGTTGATGTGCTGGGTGTGTTGGATGTGTTGGATGTGTTGGATGTGCTGGATGTGCTGGATGTGCTGGATGTGTTGGGTGTGTTGGATGTGTTGGGTGTGTTGGATGTGCTGGATGTGTTGGGTGTGTTGGGTGTGCTGGATGTGCTGGGTGTGTTGGGTGTGTTGGATGTGCTGGATGTGCTGGGTGTGTTGGATGTGCTGGGTGTGTTGGATGTGCTGGATGTGTTGGGTGTGTTGGATGTGCTGGATGTGCTGGATGTGTTGGGTGTGTTAATGTGTTGAATGTGTTGGATGTGCTGGGTGTGTTGGATGTGCTGGGTGTGTTGGATGTGTTGGGTGTGTTGGATGTGTTGGATGTGCTGGATGTGCTGGATGTGTTGGATGTGTTGGATGTGTTGGGTGTGTTGGGTGTGCTGGATGTGCTGGATGTGTTGGATGTGTTGGATGTGCTGGGTGTGTTGGATGTGCTGGATGTGTTTGGTGTGTTGGGTGTGCTGGATGTGCTGGATGTGTTGGTGTGTTAATGTGTTGAATGTGTTGGATGTGCTGGGTGTGTTGGATGTGCTGGGTGTGTTGGATGTGTTGGGTGTGTTGGATGTGTTGGATGTGCTGGATGTGCTGGATGTGTTGGATGTGTTGGGTGTGTTGGATGTGTTGGATGTGCTGGGTGTGTTGGATGTGTTGGATGTGTTGGGTGTGTTGGATGTGCTGGATGTGCCGGGTGTGTTGGATGTGCTGGATGTGATGGGTGTGTTGGATGTGCTGGATGTGTTGGATGTGTTGGATGTGCTGGATGTGTTGGATGCGTTGGATGTGCTGAATGTGCTGGGTGTGTTGGATGTGTTGGATGTGTTGGGTGTGTTGGGTGTGCTGGATGTGCTGGATGTGTTGGATGTGTTGGATGTGCTGGGTGTGTTGGATGTGCTGGATGTGTTTGGTGTGTTGGGTGTGCTGGATGTGCTGGATGTGTTGGTGTGTTAATGTGTTGAATGTGTTGGATGTGCTGGGTGTGTTGGATGTGCTGGGTGTGTTGGATGTGTTGGGTGTGTTGGATGTGTTGGATGTGCTGGATGTGCTGGATGTGTTGGATGTGTTGGGTGTGTTGGATGTGTTGGATGTGCTGGGTGTGTTGGATGTGTTGGATGTGTTGGGTGTGTTGGATGTGCTGGATGTGCCGGGTGTGTTGGATGTGCTGGATGTGATGGGTGTGTTGGATGTGCTGGATGTGTTGGATGTGTTGGATGTGCTGGATGTGTTGGATGCGTTGGATGTGCTGAATGTGCTGGGTGTGTTGAATGTGTTGATGTGCTGGGTGTGTTGGATGTGCTGGATGTGTTGGGTGTGCTGGATGTGTTGGATGTGCTGGATGTGCTGGATGTGTTGGATGTGTTGGGTGTGTTGGATGTGCTGGATGTGTTGGGTGTGTTGGATGTGCTAGATGTGTTGGGTGTGTTGGATGTGCTGGATGTGCCGGGTGTGTTGGATGTGCTGGATGTGCTGGGTGTGTTGGATGTGCTGGGTGTGCTGGATGTGCTGGATGTGCTGGATGTGCTGGGTGTGTTGGATGTGCTGGATGTGCTGGATGTGCTGGATGTGTTGGGTGTGTTGGGTGTGTTGGATGTGCTGGATGTGTTGGATGTGTTGGATGTGCTGTGTGTGCTGGATGTGCTGGATGTGTTGGATGTGTTGGGTGTGTTGGATGTGCTGGATGTGTTGGATGTGCTGGATGTGTTGGATGTGCTGGATGTGTTGGGTGTGCTGGATGTGCTGGATGTGTTGGATGTGTTGAGTGTGTTGGATGTGCTGGATGTGTTGGATGTGTTGGGTGTGTTGGATGTGCTGGATGTGTTGGATGTGTTGGGTGTGTTGGATGTGCTGGGTGTGCTGGATGTGCTGGATGTGTTGGATGTGTTGGATGTGTTGGTGTGTTGGATGTGCTGGGTGTGTTGGATGTGCTGGATGTGTTGGATGTGTTGGATGTGTTGGGTGTGTTGGATGTGTTGGATGTGTTTGGTGTGTTGATGTGCTGGATGTGTTGGATGTGCTGGGTGTGTTGGATGTGCTGAATGTGCTGGATGTGCTGGATGTGTTGGATGTGCTGGATGTGTTGGGTGTGCTGGATGTGTTGGATTGTTGGGTGTGTTGGATGTGTTGGGTGTGTTGGATGTGCTGGATGTGTTGGATGTGTTGGGTGTGTTAGATGTGCTGGATGTGTTGGATGTGCTGGATGTGCTTGATGTGTTGGATGTGTTGGATGTGCTGGATGTGTTGGATGTGCTGGATGTGCTGGATGTGTTGGGTGTGTTGGATGTGTTGGATGTGTTGGGTGTGTTGGATGTGCTGGATGTGTTGGATGTGTTGGGTGTGTTGGATGTGTTGGGTGTGTTGGATGTGCTGGATGTGTTGGGTGTGTTGGATGTGCTGGATGTGTTGGATGTGTTGGGTGTGTTGGATGTGCTGGATGTGCTGGATGTGTTGGGTGTGTTGGATGTGCTGGATGTGCTGGATGTGTTGGGTGTGTTGGATGTGTTGGATGTGTTGGATGTGCTGGATGTGTTGGATGTGTTGGGTGTGTTGGATGTGCTGGATGTGTTGGGTGTGTTGGATGTGCTAGATGTGTTGGGTGTGTTGGGTGTATTGGATGTGTTGGATGTGCTGGGTGTGCTGGATGTGCTGGATGTGCTGGATGTGCTGGGTGTGCTGGATGTGCTGGGTGTGTTGGATGTGTTGGTGTGTTGGATGTGCTGGATGTGTTGGATGTGCTGGATGTGTTGGATGTGCTGGATGTGTTGGGTGTGTTGGATGTGCTGGGTGTGCTGGGTGTGTTGGATGTGCTGGGTGTGTTGGATGTGTTGGGTGTGTTGGATGTGCTGGATGTGTTGGATGTGCTGGATGTGTTGGATGTGTTGGGTGTGTTGGATGTGCTGGATGTGTTGGATGTGCTGGATGTGTTGGGTGTGTTGGATGTGCTGGGTGTGCTGGGTGTGCTGGATGTGCTGGATGTGCTGGATGTGTTGGATGTGTTGGATGTGCTGGATGTGCTGGATATGATGGGTGTGTTGGATGTGCTGGGTGTGCTGGATGAGCTGGATGTGTTGGATTATGCTGGGTGTGTTTGATGTGTTGGATATGCTGGGTGTGTTGGATGTGCTGGATGTGTTGGATGTGCTGGATGTGCTGGGTGTGTTGGATGTGCTGGGTGTGCTGGATGTGCTGGGTGTGTTGGATGTGCTGGATATGCTGGATGTGCTGGGTGTGTTGGATGTGCTGGATATGCTGGATGTGCTGGGTGTGTTGGATGTGCTGGATATGCTGGATGTGCTGGGTGTGTTGGATGTGTTGGATATGCTGGATGTGCTGGATGTGTTGGATGTGCTGGATATGCTGGATGTGCTGGATGTGTTGGATGTGCTGGATATGCTGGATGTGCTGGATGTGTTGGATGTGCTGGATATGCTGGATATGCTGGATGTGCTGGATGTGTTGGGTGTGTTGGATGTGCTGGGTGTGCTGGATGTGCTGGATGTGCTGGATGTGCTGGGTGTGTTGGATGTGCTGGATGTGCTGGATGTGCTGGATGTGTTGGGTGTGTTGGATGTGCTAGATGTGTTGGATGTGTTGGATGTGCTGGGTGTGCTGGATGTGCTGGATGTGTTGGATGTGTTGGGTGTGTTGGATGTGCTGGATGTGTTGGATGTGCTGGATGTGTTGAGTGTGTTGGATGTGCTGGATGTGTTGGATGTGTTGGGTGTGTTGGATGTGCTGGATGTGTTGGATGTGTTGGGTGTGTTGGATGTGCTGGGTGTGCTGGATGTGCTGGATGTGTTGGATGTGTTGGATGTGTTGGTGTGTTGGATGTGCTGGGTGTGTTGGATGTGCTGGATGTGTTGGATGTGTTGGATGTGTTGGGTGTGTTGGATGTGCTGGATGTGCTGGATGTGTTGGATGTGCTGGATGTGCTGGATGTGTTGGGTGTGTTGGATGTGCTGGATTGTTGGATGTGCTGGATGTGTTGGATGTGTTGGATGTGTTGGATGTGTTGGATGTGCTGGATGTGTTGAATGTGCTGGTGCATCAGTGACCTGATGAGTCGAGGTCTGTGCTTCATTAATGTCTGAATGTACGGAGAGCACCGCAGTAAGTTTCTACAGTCTGGATTAAGAGATGCAAATGTCTGATTTTAAACTTGGAAGTGGAAGACAAGTGAGCTGCAGCGCTGAAGAAGCCCTGAGCTGTGCAGCATGAATAAGTGTGTTTGATGGTGCTCACAGGAAAGTGGCTGATGGCAGCAGTGTGGTCACTACAGGGGGGATGTTTTCATCCTTTACTCTTATTGATCTCTTGCAGGATTATATAGGAAGAAGCTGCAACCTCATTTGGTTCTGACGCCCAAACTCGCTGTGGAAGCCTCTAAAATTAAATCTAATAAAAATAAAATGCTCATGGAGCCGACTTCAGGCTGATTTGTAGTTGCACAGAGGCTCTATGCAGATACACAAGTGGTGTTCGGAGTTGTGAGCGAGTGTACTTGAGTGGTGGCGTGTGTGTGTGTGTGTGTGTTATGGATCTTTTTCTTTTTACTTTCAGTACGTGCTGCAGCTGCCCTTAAAGAGTACAAACCATAGCAGGCAGTATGGACATGCTGTGGAGTTATGACTGTAAGACACTGTAGACTGTAAGATATTATTTTCACCACAGTGAAATTACATCTGTAATTCTTTTGTTGTTGGTCATCTTTATGATTATTGTGTTAATATTTAACAGTTAATATTCCTGTTATTACTGTTCAAAGGGTCACCAGTCACTAAATGTGATCCGTCATTGTGACCTCAGTTGATGTGACGTATCTTCAGCTGTGCAGAGGATTGTGGGTCAGAGCAGCTAAAGAAGCTTCCTGGCGTACAGACGAGACCTGATGTAGTTGAACATCCTGGTGTTTTTCTGGCACACTGCATTTAACACAGTTTGTATTTAAACATGCTTATTATTTTTCTGGCACATTAAACAGTGTGGTAGAACAGTGTGTGTGTCACTCTGCAGTTACACCTCCTAATGTGCGGGAGGGCTCACAAGCTACAATGTTAAATGAAAGCACAAATCCGTCTCTACGACGAGTCACAAGATTCACAGACAGAACAACTGCTAACATTATTAGCATAAACCTGTTTTTCCCATTGTATAAATTAGCCTAGCAGCTAGCTGAGTTTTCCTCTGCTCACATGAAGCCAGGATAAATCACACACAGGACTTTAAATGTTTTTGTGTGGAGGCTTTATTGTCTTCATCTGTTAAAATGTTGTTTCTGATTCTTTAAATCAAAGTGAATAAAAGTTTTGTTTCCACTGAGGGAAATGATTTCAGCTTATAAATATAAACTGTGATGCCACAGTGTGTGGTTACATGTCTGCAGAGCTGCGTGTCAGGCGTCAGCGTAGGTTACGTGTCTGGTGACGACTCAGCGCAGAGGTACGAACCTTTAGTGATTTAAAACTTTAAGACACGAAGTCAGAATAATGAGAGAGGCCCAGCACTTTAAGATCATTCCTTAGGATCTAATAATTTTGACTCAATAAATCAGGATTATGAGATCATTATGCCAAACTGATACAATCTCATCGTCCTGATTTAACGAGGCAACACTGAACGTCCAGTCTGTTACTGAGTCAAAGTGTCATGTCTGTGCAGTCGACTCATTCAGACTGATGATGTCATCATTTAACTTCTCATCAGTGTTTTATTATATAATGCTGGACTTGTCTTCCTCTCCCCTCTGATCACAGTCATGTTCTTTATAGCAGGTCAATCTGAGTGAACACATTAATCCTCATTCATGGAGTCATTCAGACGTTCTGTCACACAGAGGAAGACCATGGTCTAAATGTTTAAAATTGTGATGTCTATTTTTCCACCGTTTTCATGCTGTGTCAAAAATGAACCCCACCTGACGATCAACAACGCCAAGCTCCTGCGATTTCACTTGATGACATCATCGTGCGTCAGCCCCTGTGAAAATATCCTCCATCTCTGTCTGCCAAGGCCGTGAACTTCCTGTTCACACCTTCTATCCATCGCCGTGCACCCGGCCCTGTGGAAACGGTCCGTACGAGCCCCGTCTGGACGGTTTCACAGGCCCACTTTAAATTCCACATCAGTTGTGTTGTGTTGCCTCGGTGTCATCAGTCATGTTCGCTACTGCCTGACAAAAACACAAAGTGTGTGTGTGTGTGTGTGTGTGTGTGTACGATCAGAAACTCTCTGCAAGGTCAAACTGAAACGTGAAGTGTGAGGGTGAGAGAAAGAGATATTGTTGTTCAGTTTGTCATTGATGGTGCAGTGGAGGGCAGACGTGAGGAGATCTGTGCTCTCTGTGGAGCTACCTGCAGCCAGCCCAGGGTGAGACACAGAGGACAGACAGAGACACCACAGAGACAGAGACACAGAGACACACAGAGACACCACAGAGACACCACAGAGACGGAGACACAGAGACACACAGAGACACACAGAGACAGACAGAGACACACACAGAGACACACAGAGACACAGAGACACACAGAGACACACACAGAGACACAGAGACACACACAGAGACACACACAGAGACACACACAGAGACACAGAGACACACAGAGACACACAGAGACACACACAGAGACACACAGAGACACAGAGACACAGAGACACACAGAGACACACACACAGACACACACAGACACACACAGACACACACAGAGACACACAGAGACACACAGAGACACACACACAGACACACACAGACACACACAGAGACACACAGACACACACAGACACACACAGACACACACAGAGACACACAGAGACACACAGAGACACACACACAGACACACACAGACACACACAGAGACACACACAGAGACACACAGAGACACACACAGAGACACACAGAGACACACACAGAGACACCACAGACACACACAGAGACACACACAGAGACACACAGAGAGCTGTCTCTGTCTTTGTTGTGTACCTTGAGCGTGAGCTGGAGGACGGTGTCCCCATGTGGAAGCGTTCTCCCTCGGCCTTAATGACTCCTAATTTCATGGCAAATAAAGGAAACACTGAAGCCTTTGAGTCTCGCTCCATTTATGAAGCTCTGAGACAAACTCACATTCTGTTCCAGTCGGAGAGCAGCTGTAAGTGTTCCTGCTTATCTACCAGTCGACCTGCGAGTGCACTCGCTTTGTTGTCGAGATCTCGTTCTTCAGGTTGTGCAGTTTGTCTGAGATTCATTCCTTCACGCTGAGACTCTCACACACTTTCTATACTCAGTGATCATTGGCCAGCTGGTCTCTGCTGTGGACACAGGCTCAGCAGGTAAAGGTGCAGTGTGACAGATACAGACTGAAAACATTAAAAACAAACTTGTTGAAGGCGTCTTTCATGTTGCAGAGACAATCTGCTGAGATGAGGACGCTAACCAGCTCCAGTCTGTCCTGTCTTATAATACCACTCATACCTCCAGAGGAGACAGTAGCGTCTTTTACACAGTGTCTTCAAGTTGGGGACATTGCAACGTTATTCTGCCTCATTGTTCTGAATGTAAGGATGTCTCTGAGCCAAACAGGACAGACAGCAGGACAGGACCATGGGCATGACGAGTGTGATGTTTGGACAGTGTGTGCAACCCACTGTGGGAGATTTAAAACATAGCTGTTAGCAGTTAGCAGCTAACTCAAAGAAGAAGGACAGCAGCTGTTAGCAGTTAGCAGCTAACTCAGAGAAGAAGGACAGTAGCTGCAAAGAAGAAGAAGAGCAGCTGTTAGCAGTTAGCAGCTAACTCAAAGAAGAAGGACAGCAGCTGTTAGCAGTTAGCGGCTAACTCAAAGAAGAATAACAGCAGCTGTTAGCAGTTGGTGGCTAACTCAAAGAAGAAGAACAGCAGCAGCTGTTAGCAGTTAGCAGCTAACTCAAAGAAGAAGAACATCAGCAGCAGCTGTTAGCAGTTAGCAGCTAACTCAAAGAAGAAGAACAGTAGCTGTCTTCACCCTGGACACTGGGACACCACAGCGTCCCTTCGTTTCCATCCTGAACACTGGGACACCACAGCGTCCCTTCGTTTCCATCCTGAACACTGGGACACCACAGCGTCCCTTCGTTTCCATCCTGAACACTGAGACACCACACTGTCCCCTCCTCTCCGTCCCCTTGTCTCCGTCCTGGACACTGAGACACCACACTGTCCCCTCCTCTCCGTCCCCTTGTCTCCGTCCTGGACACTGAGACACCACAGTGTGACCCACAACAACATTTTTCCCCCATGATGGCACATGATGGGTGAACATGTCAAAACAGCTCAGAGACGACTCTCAACAAGCGCGGCGTCCCGTCACCCTCTAATCCAGCAATTAGAGCCGAGGCCAGAGAGATGGAACAGATGTTCCATAAATGGGAATGGCAGAGGGAGTCCTGGCTGCCCATGGTATTCCTAATCTCTCCGAGGAGGAGGCTGGAGGAGGCTGGAGGAGCGGAGGGGAGCAGCCATCCTGCAGCAGCACAGACGGGGTCAAACAGACTCCAATAATTCATACGGCTCGTTTTAAACAGTGTCCAGAGGGGTGGAGTCTGTGTCATGATGGGTCATTATGCTTCAAGTGATTATCAGATCACTTTTCTACAAGTGTAGAAACACACACACACACACACACACACACACACACACACACACACACACACACACACCTTGGGAGGAATGTGTCTGATGAGGTATTCGTGTGGTGGTTAGAGAGAAGGCAGATTTCTACTTTCTAAAAGATACTTCACACATCTGCTTTAAGCACTGCACATACACTAATGTGACACCATGAACACCTCTCAGGACTGACTGACTGAAATTAAACTATCATCACATCCTGCTCTTCTCGTTGTTGGCGAGCTCTGTGCCTCACCTTCCAGTGCTGTAAGCACTTCACCCTCAGAAACACTTGAGTCAATTTTCCAAACTGCGTTTACTAAAGAATGTCGTCTGTGGCTGCTGATGTTACGTCTGAACCTCCTCACATGTTGTTAGAGGAATGTAAAAAGAAGAAGATTCAGAGTCTCACAGAGACTGAACACAGCGAGGAACTGGTTTGATTTAATCAGAGTCTGGCTTTATAGCAGCCTGCATCAAATGTTTCTTCTGACAAAGTGAAATCAAATCAGAAGTCATGTGACTTCAGTGTGAACGTATGTGTTTCATCCACAGCCTGAATATAAAGATGGTCTTCACTTCCTCCCACTGTTCAACATTGAAGCCAAAATATCTGGGATGCTGCCGCTGCCATCTTGAACCAGTGACATCATTTGGAGCCAGAGTCTGTGCACTTCAACAAACATCAACGTGATAAGAACAAAAGATAAGAAATATCGCCACAAGCATGAAGGGGGCGGGGCTTATGACATGTCAATATACAGTATACAGGAATGTCCTGTGTTTTGTGACCCATCCACCACCCAAACCTGCCTTCATACCAGACTGCCTCCTGGCTCGTCATTACACGTGGGATATGTGTGAATTTGGTTGCATTACTTTTAGTAAGAAAATGTACAAACAGTTCATGAGAACAGCGTGAACATGGAGTGAGTGTGCACGTGTTACTTCTGTCCTCAATCTGTGTTTTGATCACTGTGCACCTACGTGATGTGTGTATAATTATTTACTCTCTCGCGACACAGAGCTGCTGCACCACTGATATCTTCAATTAAACGTGCAGGTTACTGGTTGTCTTTGCTTTAACAACTCTGAACTATAACCACATTTATCACAACCAGTCACTGCTCAGTGAATACTCTACAGTCCACCTGTGTTAGAGGAGAGAGCGCTGTTGGATCCACAGCTGTGTCTGCACGACTGCTTTAGACGGTGTGAAACTGATTTGTACAGTCAGAGTTTGGTCCGTTAGCTTCCTGTTCTGAAGTGGAGTCCAGCGGTTTGACAGCGAGCTGCGTTTGGCTGCAGAGTCAAAGAGTTTTATGAGCTCCTTCTGCGGTCCAGAGAAACAAACACTGTGAAATCAGTGACAGTAGAATCCTGCTGTGAACACAGAGACACACCAGACGAGGATCCTGAGATGTGCTCTGTGTTCAGACGTTCATCATCCATCTGCTGACGGGGTTACATTAAACTTTACAACGTTTGGTAAAGTTTTAAAGTCCCTGCACTGTCAGCTGTCAGTCAGAGAGTATGGGCGGGACCAGGAGGCTTCTCTCCATATATGGATTTCCTGTCGATGCAGTTTGAGACTCTTGACTCAGTTTTTCTTTTCTGTTTGTCCTCAGACATCATGTTCGGCTGCACAGGAACACCTCAGTTCAGTTCAGTCAAACCTTTCACTGAACTTTATTTATTAATTTATTTCCACATTGTGACTCTGTGTGTTTTCATGTTTTGCTTTTGAAACATTTGAAAAAGAATAATATCCAAAACCAACTGTTGCCTCTGCGAGCGACACCCGAGAAGCTCCCCGCTGTCAGAGGGGCATCCACAACCTAAGCAGCAAACAAACCTATGTTGGTCCCTAAACTATCATCAGGTCTATTCCTGCCGCTCGCTGGGACCCCACTTCTCCAAGGAGTGCTGAAAACCGGATTGTTTTACATGCACCTGTTCCTGAACGTCACTCGGCTACACGCCTGTCTCTGAGGGAGCGCAGTTAATCGCTGATTTGGCACACTTACAGTGACAACATACCAAGGTCCAGTTTCAGGAACTCACTACACACACACACACACACACACACACTGATACTCCCACGCCTACACACACTCTCACACACACAAATAGATGCTCAAACCTCTGACCCACACACATCTACACACATTCAAACACACAGTGTCAGGGACTGTTCTTCATTTATCAGAGGACGAGGGCGGCTGCTACAGGAAATGTTTTCACGTTCATAAATGAGTTATTAGATTTTTAAAACTTTGATGTTTGAACGTTAAAAGTTGAAGATGAAATAAAACACGTCTGAGTTTGTCTCTCTTGTTGTGCAATCAGTTCATGTTCGATGAAATATCACTGTTTAAGATCAGATTTGGTTTTGTTGTTTTTTTCTGATGGAAGCGTTTGTTGTACATGATGTGTTCAAGGACCATTGGAAATTTGAAAATTAATATAAGATAGTTTTTACAGTTTTTGGCTGATAAATGGTGTAAAGTTAGAATGGCAAGTTTTTTTGTTTTTTTTATTTTGTTTTTTAACGAAGCACCTTTCAAATCGTCTTTTTTAACATTTAAAAAAATCAGCTTTTTAAAATCGTCTTTTCTCTTTAAAAATCATCTTGAACTTTTCAATCGCCCTTTTTCTTTTGAAATTTGGCTTTTTTTCTCCTTTGAAAATCTGCTTTTTAAAATCACTTTAAAAATTGCCAGAATCAAAAATCATCAGTAAAATACAAAATGCAGTCATATAAAGTTGTTTGCCTCTTCTCTAAGCCAAAATAAAAACCATAAGTCCCTCTCTGATGCTATAAAAGTCATTTGACATGCCCCCCCTATTCAGCATCAGCCCTCCTCCCCTCATAAATAAAGAACAGTCCCTAACCACCAACACAATGGTTGTGTAACCTCATGATGAGATGACCAGTCCGGCCGCTCAGCAGCCATCTTTGATTTCCCTTCGACTGTTGAGTCACCAAAATAACTTGAGACTGTGTAAAACACATAAAGCTGCGTTTTCAAAGGCCGAGCTCAAACGTACAATTATTTTCAGTTGTCGGCAGAAACGGGGCTGAAGTTTGTGTATCCTGGAAGGCTCGATGCTCTGCGGCTTTGACTGAATGGGAAACAATTAAAGTGCTTCTTGGCAGCACATGAAGCCGGACGGCGATAAAAATGGCTGAGCTTTTCATCGAGCGAGGCCCCACAGCTCGGCCTGTCTGGAGTCATGAGAAGCTTCTAGAAATCTGTTTTTCTGCTGGACTCTGGGTCGGCCTCTGCTCCTCTCTCTCTCTCTCTCTCTCTCCTCTCCTCCTCCTCCTCAGTGTGGGAGCTCAGGGTACTCTGCAGCTGCACAGCACAACTCTTTTATCACTGGGAATGAACCCTTGTTACACAGTACCTGCTCACTGTCCTGGTTTATTCTCTGAAGTCTGTCAGCCAGTGTCCACCTTGTCCCTGAAGGAGCCACTGAAGGAACGATGGTGGGTGACGCTTCACGTGACATGGTGGAGGTAACAGGAAGTTGTCAGTAACATAGACTGTGTATGGTTGGTCCCAGTGGTTAATCTCTGAGGCTCGGTCACCTTCAGTTTTTACATGGGTGCAGTGATTGGTCACCAGACCTGAGGGTCGAGAGGTGGAATGAGCGCAGAGCAGTTCAGAGATGTAACCAGGTGTGTGTCCTTTAAAAGCTATATCACCACTGATCACGCTTGGTCAGTGACTTCCAGCGTCACACATCCACGAAAAAAGCCGTCCTTTCATGTCGGCATGATGTGTGGCCGCTCGCTGTTATTGCTCAACGGTCGGACAACAACCACATTTTGAAGGAAAAAAACATCAGTTGGTGGTGTTGTACTGACGTAGTGCTTTTATTTTGAAAGAGACTGTATACAAACTGTACATTTCCTGTGAAAACAGAAGTGTACTTTGAAAACAGACAATGCATGTAACAGGCTGAAGTTGACACGGCGTCCCAGAACGTCAACAACCAACACACCCAGGGTACCTTGGACGTCATATGTGGACGTGGAAAGTCCATGACCAAACGTGGACATGTGACGAGGTCACAGTGAGGATGATGATGATGGAACAACAGAGACACTACAGAGAGGACGTGTTGTATTTTACTGCTCAGAGCGTTTCAACATGTTGATAACGAAGAAGGAAACAGATCAGGTGAACCATGAAATAGTAATATTTTCAGATAATTCTCACAGCCCATGAACACAGCACGAGGCTGTGGAGGTAACTGGGACGTCTGCTGGTTCCTCTTTGAAGAACAACAGACGGTCAGTCAGTGACATCTCTGTAACATCATATTGAGCTTACACTGCCAAACCTTCAAACCAGTGAGACACTCAGTCAGTGTGTTAAAATGAATATTGCTGTTGAATGTGCCTCAACCAGTAATAACAGAGTGTCACAGAAAGACTGACATTATATTTTACATATGAGTTAAAACCCCAAAAGTTTAAAAGGTTTGACACATTTAAATTGTGTTGAGCGGATTGAAAGCTGCAGCATAAGGTTGGGACATACATGCAACAGAAAACAGTTTCTTAAAAGAAGTCACAAACAAGACAACGAGCTGAGTGTTGAGTCAGAGAGTGAGGAGCCTCTTATATAGACCCCGCCCACACCTCCACACAGGTGTCCTCACTCAGTCATCAGTCGGTCAATCTCACACAAGCATTCACAGTATGACATGTATACAGGCTGTTTCCAGGTGTCTTTGGTTGTTCTCTCTGATTTCAAACAGCCTCTGAATTCACACACTCATGAACTCACACTGTGGGACATCAGTTTTAGGACTTTGCTGCTCAGTGGATTGCTGTTCACTTTGACAAGGTGACATCACAGACTTGATGTCCAGGGTTCTGTCACATTTTCATGGAGAAAATTTCAAAACTTTTCAATGACCCACAGTATTAAAGACATTTCTTGGACTATATTATCAACAGGAAAAAAGACCAGCGTCACGCCAGAATTCCACTGGATGCATGTCTTTGCTGGTTATCTGCTGCGTGCGCCGCGGTCCATCAACACCCACCAGCTGCGTTTGCCGGACAGCGGAAGTCACGAGGACCCACGAGATCTCGCTAATTCACGCATAATCGCACGATATAACAAGATGTAGTTTCTATAAACAGAACCACAAAACCAGAGGAGTAGTAGGAAGACATCTGGGTGCACCTCCATGATTAACATCTCCTCGTCCATGGTGTCAACGGGTGAAATGATGTCTGGAAACCTGGATCTGCTCTGTGCTGAATTGCTGCGTTGTGCTCCGGCGTCCGGCAAAAACAGAAGTCCTGCGTATCTGTTGGGGAGGGCTCCAGAGCGCCGCAGCTGTGACGGAGCCAGAACGCAGCACAGCCGCAGCCGGTGGAAACACACACATTGACTAGAATTGAAACATATCGGCTCCGCTGCCGTTCCAGATGGCAGACGCAACCCACACCCGTCTGGTGGAATTTGGGGGTTAAGCTTTACAATCTTGCAGCAGCCTCCCCAGTAAAAGTTGGTGCCTGTTGGACCCATCCACCACCCCACTCAGACTTCCACCCCCCTTAACTTAGGTTGTTGTCCCGCTGCGTTTCCCCCTGACGCCACCAGGCGGAATTAGACAAAAACACCAACTGGCTGTGTGTCATGCTGTCGTGAAAAGACGACTTCTTTCGTCGGTGTCTGACGCCAAACTTCATTGACCAAGTGTCGGTATTTGACGACTTCGGAGTGAGACCAGGTTGTTTGTTCTGACATCAAGTCCAAACCTTGTTGAGGGGAACAACTTCCCACTGAGCAACAAAGTCTGAAAACTAATTTTGTCATTTGCCACGAAGTGTATTTCAGTTCAGGAAAACTTAAGTTGAGGTTCATATCTTGTTCTCCTGCAGTCTGGTGGCTCCATCAGAGGTTGGAGTGGAACAACGATGGCGTAGTCTAGCAACCAAAAGATGCCTTGTAACAGTTTCTGTTTATTTCAACTTAAAGGAACAGATTATGTGAAAAGACTTGATCCACCCGTCACTGCTGAAACTGACCTGAGCAGCTGGATCAGTTCCAGGAGAACCTGTGCTGGTCTCTGTGAAGGAGAGAAACATAAAGTCCACTGACAGTCGTAGAGTCGTGTTATAGAGTGACGACCCTCTGACCGAACCAAACACAGTCTAACTGGAGTTGTGTTTAAGGGCACAAAGTCAGATTCAGGAGAACGCTCAGTTTGCTTTAAGTCTAAATTTAATTTGTTTTCAGTGATTGTAAAAATCTTGAGCTGCTGCCATCAGTGAGCAGATGAAGAGATTAATTAGCTTCAGCACGTTTCCTCTGCTGTGAAGAGTTTTAACCAATAAATCTTTACAGAGTGAATTCTCTGTTTGTCATCTTCACTTGTTGTAAACACACCAACAGGAAAATATCCTCAAACTAATGTATCAGTAACCCATCACCTTGCAGCAGCTGTAGAGCCACACCTCCTCTTCCTCCTCCTGCTTCTCCTCCTCTTCCTCTGCTGGGCCGGGTGAGAGGCGGTTTAAAGGTCGCACAGCGGTCTAAAGAGGGAGAGCGGGCCTGATGACCGACAGCCAATGGTTAGCAGAGAGGAGGAAGAGTGGTGGGAGAGGAGGAGGAGGAGGAGGAGGGAGGAATGGAAAGCGTCCACCAGCGCAAACACCTCTGAAACAGAAACATCCATTTAGCAGTGAAAACAAGCCCCCCTCACAAGACCTCCGTGAATGGGCCACTTCAGCCGGCCGAGGAAGTTCCAACGAGGGGCAGGATGTTCCCCTCAGGACGCACTTGAGACGGGCCCCGGGCCAAAAGCCTCAATACATAGACCCCTTCTCTCCCTCTGTCACTGTCCAGCTCTGCCCTCCCACCCAGGCCCAGCAGCTTCAGCAGCCCCCCAAATACCCCTCATCATCGCCCCCCCTCCCACCAGCCGTTTACTGAGCTGCAGCCAGCGAGGCGGCGAGGGAGGGCGTGGAACTGTACTCAGCAGACAAAGACAGAGGGGCAAAGACTTTGTGTGATTAAAGAGCAGTTAAGATGCTATGAGAGGCTAATTTGTTCACTGTGTGACAGAATCAACAGGAAGTGGGGGCCGCCTGCACTTCCTGCTGCAGTTTAAAGGAGAACACTGCTTTGAGTTAGAGTTTGTTCACTGACTGCGTCCTTTATGTGATCACAGCTTTTATGTTGTGAATATAAATTCACTTTGTCAATGTACATGTAGCTACATGCTAACGTCGGGGAAACATGATCTTGGTTCTACCTCATTTCAGCTTTTGGTTTGGAAGCTTTTACTGGTCATTTTATTACAGTACAAAATGCTGCTGTACTTCCTTACAGTCATTCTCCAGCTGAAAGTACACTGCTACATGTAGCCACATGCTAACATGAGGAAAACACGTCATCTTAGTTGCAGATGTCGTTTTTCCTTGATTTTGGATCATATTCCTGTTGGAACGTGTCCAGTTGTGCTTAGAAGCTTTTACTGGTGATTTTTAATATTAGAGAGTGCAGCCATACTTCGTTACAGTCATTCTCCAGCTGAAAGTACACTGCTACATGTAGCCACATGCTAACATGAGGAAAACACGTCATCTTAGTTGCAGATGTTGTTAATTGCTCCCAGATTTCAGATCATATTCCTGCTGGAACATGTTTGGTCGTGAAGGTTTTGGTCTATAAACTTTTATTGTTCATTTCTAACAGTAGAAAGTGTCATTAACTTTGTTACAGTCATTCCCCAGCAACAATAACACTGCTACATATAGCAACATGCTAACATTAGGGAATTCAGTAATCTTGGTTGCAGATGTTTTTAATGTCTCTCATATTAAGAATGGCAGGAGATGCCACTATACTCCATCACAGTCATGCTCAGCTGCAGTGATGGTGCAGAGACACTGAGCGCGCAGATTCAGATCAATAATCATTACTAATGTGGATAAAATGACTGAGTGGGTTAATACCTGGGAAGAAACACAATTTCTGCATCATCAGGATAAAACCAAAATCTCAGAGGATATATAGTCTCCTGCTCACACCTGACCTGTGCAGACAAAGCCAGCTGAGTATCTGTGCTGTACTCTGGGTCCTGTCACCACGTCAACCGCAGTGTTTCTTTGTGTCCAGAGCTTGTTTGTTCTCAGTTTCAGCCACAGTCAGTTTGTGTGGAAGGAAAACAGGCCTCGATATCCTCGACTGTGTCGACACAAAGACTTCAGACAAAACAAACTCTCCGTCGTGTGTATTTTGGGTCCATTTCATTCACATAAACTTTCAAACTTGTGATTTGTTGGTGGTGAATCATAAAGTGTGTTTGTTTCTCTCAGTGACAGACAGCCGACACAGCACACGCCATTATAACATGTTTATTGAAAACCTTTTTGACAGCATAGTTCGTCAGGCACAGAGAGAGTTGTGATCTAGTTCTTTCCCCCGCTGGGAGCTGTTGGCCCCGAGGGGACGATGTGGTGGAATGTTACAGACGATTCATCGTGATCAGAACAGGAACATCAGCGCAACAAACAAGCATTGAATTACAAATAAAAACAATCACATAATGCCAAATGTTAGTTCCACCTGTCTATGTTAGAGACATGAATACAGAGGGAGGAAAATAAATTATGGGACTGGGAAAATAAATCAGAGGACAAACATGATTTTGTCTCCATACGGTTTAAAAAGAAAGAAAACCTGACGTGGAATGCAAAATGAAATGAAGTGAATATGAAAATCATTTCCTCTCTAAGATTCTTATAAAACAGCTCACACAGCTACATAAACTCTACTCATGTACATCAGCAACACAAAGCAGATCTCAAACTATAAATTAATGTGGACTAACATGTCGGGTTAGAGCTGCAGGGCTAAAGAAACCAGACGAGCGCTGTGTGGAAATAAATTGTGTAGTTTGGATCTGAGTGGAGGGACGAGTGTGTGCGTCTCCTCCCAGCTTCACCTTCAATCTGATCCTCTTTTATTTGAGAGAATAAATAAGTCCGTCAGAGCGGAGACGACAGGAAGTTAAAGGCCCACGTGTGGCTGTACATACAGTAAGAGTCCCTCCCTGCTGACAGCGACCTCGTCTCTCAGTCAATACCAAAGAAAACTCTGAAAACCATGTGTTGTTTTAAACATGTGACATCTGAGGGCCGACGCTGTGTTCAAAGCTGATTGATTTCCTGTCATGATGAAAAAACCTGGAGCTGAATTTAGACTGTTTTAATGAAACTCCAGACCGACCTGATGGGAGCTATGAGGGTGAGACACATGCTCAGTGCACCTGAAACTGTGAGCACATGGCGTTAATGAATAAAGAGATGGCGTCTGCTCAGGTGCTCTTTGGGTTGTTTTTAGCCTCCTTTGGGAAAACAAACTTCAGTTTAATTTCTTATAGGGACAGATAATATATAATCAATATATAAAGGCATGTCAGATAACTTTTTTTCTGATTTTTAAAAAGCGATTTCTTAACAGCAATTAATTTTTTTTTTCAATTTTTAAAAAAACTTCAAAAGTGATTTTTAAAGAGCAATTATTCTAAAAAGATTTTTTTCCATTTAACAAAAAAAAGCTATTTTTAAAGAAAATACATTTTCTGTAAAAATGGCCAAAATGACTTCAGAAGAACCAAACAGGACTTATCTTTGGATTTTTAAATTTCTGACGGCCTTGAACTTGTGACACCAGAAAAAAAAATCACATCTGAGCTTAAATATTTCATCAAAATCACTTTATTTTACATCTCATTTAAAATTTGGCCAAAAATAAACCGTTTGTACGACGAGAGTGAAAAACTGAGACTTTTTCAACTTTTAACTTTCAAACGTCAAAAATCTAATAACTCACTTATGGTCATGGATTTACCTCCAGTCACTCAGGGAGGGTCAAAATAAAAAAAGCCTCTGATGAATTAAGAATAGTCCCTATGGACGCCTGTTGCCGTGATTGCTGAGTGTATTTAAGTGTATTTAAGTGTATTTAATGTATGTTTATAGGTCTCCTGAGCTGAAAATCTCTGTGTGAGGAAATGCAGACTACTTTAAATGAAACACTTTGGAGAATGTGGGTTTTCTAACGCTGCAGGTCAGAGAGCTGAAACAGGGCTGTTTTTTCTGAGCTGGTGAAAAATGGACATTTTGGAGAAACATGTTTTTCATGCAACAGCAACGAAACGTATCAGCGAAGTGACAGATCGGTCGAATACTTAATGTGAAGCTTCATTAGCTCCAAAATGGAACAAAAGGCCTGAAGGGAAGTCGATAGGTTCAGTTACTGGCTGCCATTTTTCCTCCTGTGATGGATCTCCTGCTTCACGTGACAGACGCAGGAACGCCATCGACATCACACATGTTCAAAACAACACATGGTCTTTAAACAGAGAGACGGAGCTCGACAGGGACGCAGAGAGAAAAGGCCGGGGGCGTGTGATAAAAATAAAATACAGGATAAACGAAGCCAGGAGCAAAGCCTGATGGGGGGCGTCAGTAAAATGACTACTCTACATCATCATCATCTTCATCATCTTCTGGCTCTTTAATGAGAAACAACAGTGAAAAGCAGATAGCTTTGAATAAAAATACTCTCGCCATAGGGAAAGCTTTTACCCAGCATGGAAGAATAAATAAAACAAACAGCGTTTCATCAGATCCGTCCGACCTTTACACACAAGTGCCTTCTCATGGCGTTCGCTCCAGATTAAAAACAAAAGGCTAATACTTCCATCGCCTGCTTCTGTGAGAACTGCTTCTTTATTCAGTTATTATTTTTGCAATTATACATTCAAACGTGATAAGAATGAATCAATCTGCTGTTTGTTGGCTGAATGTTTTCAGGCACTTCATAGATCTGGGCCCAAACTTTAAACATCGACTGGGTGAAAGCGTTCACTTCACAGAGGCCTCGTGTCTGTGCACAAACCAACCACTAAACATCATTTACATCAAAATCTCCCAGTGTAGCAAAACAGTTAAATACAGGTTCTCACTCCTTTAAGTACTTTAAATATTTGGGGGCGATGTGTTTAAGTACTGACAGTAAACTCCGTAGCAAAGTGTTCCCACTGTTAACATTTAGCAGCGAGTGAATGTTGTGTCTGAACCTTCAGTTCTCTTGAACGTCCCTTTCCCTTTGTGACTTTGCTAAAAACAGACTCTGTAAACATTTTCAACCCGCTCGCTTCTTGGGGTCAGCTGGAGACGACTGCATAAAAAACAGGGGAAATATCCATTTGGCAATCCCATGATCCTTCGCTGCACACGTGACCTCCGCCCGCCTACATTCCACAGTGCAGCATTTGGTTCACAGAACTCGCTGAAATCGACTTTAAGACTAATTTGGCACTTTTTATTTGCTCCCACAGACGGAGCGAAGGATCCTGCACAGTCGTCAGAGTCTCCTTTAACAGGCCGACACAAATACGGTTTATATTTCTGTTTGGCCGTGCGACCTGTGAGTCGCACAGCACGCCTTCATTTCAGTATTAATACTATAGAGCAGCGATAAAGTCTCAAAAGTCTGGGCAGCTTTTTCTTTTTCTTATTAACAGCTTTACATTTCTGCCTTCAAGCTGATGTCTCTCTGTGTGAGTGTGCACACAGATGCTGAGTGTCTTGCTCAAGGGCACTTTGACATCCGCACGCAGCTTGTTAGCATCGACCCTGTGACCTTTCTGTTACAAGAGTGTGAAGCCTTCAGAGCGACCTTCAGAAATAAATCCTCCTAAATATTCTAACACTCTTCAAACAAACCCTCTGAGTCTCCTTTTGTCTTTGTTTGATTTATTCTGTTTATGAACCATAAATGTCACATTTTAGTTTCAAGGCTCAGAATCAAGGACTGAGACCTTGTTTCAGACCGAAGCCGCTGACGTTCAACGATCACACGTGACTGTAAAACAGGAACAGAGAACAGTTTCTGCACCTTTACCGGACTCACAGTATTTTCTCATACAAAGGTTTGTATCTAATGAAACAGCACCAACTTCACTAGCGCCCGTACCAGCTGCAAATTTGCGAATAGGATCCTAAAGGCCGACCCTCCCTACGCTCCCTCTGATTAGCTAGTACTCATTGCCTTCATTGGTTGGATTGGTTAAGGGTTAGCGTGAGCTAATCAAAGACAGAGTAGAGGTGGAGTAAAGTCGGCCATTCTTTCGCTATCCTAGGATTCGCAAATTTGCCTACCAGTTAGGTTTAGGAAAAGAAATGTGGTTGAGTGTTGTCACGTTATGTAATTAACGTAAAGTTATTTAACGTAATGTTACATACTTAACGTGAAGTTACGTTGGTTAAGATTAGGAAAAGAAATGTGGTTGAGTGTCGTCACGTTATGTACTTAACGTAAAGTTACTTGATGTAGAGTTTTGTACTTATCATAAAGTTACTCAGGTTTGGTTTAGGAGAAGAAACACAGTTTGGGAGTCTTTACATTTCGTACTTGCAGTAAAGTTACATACTTAACCTTAAGTTATGTGGGTTAAGTTTAGGAAATAAAATGTGGTCACTTTAGATACATAACATGTTTGGGTGTTGCCATGTTATGCACTTAACGTAAAGTTACGTAACGTAAAGTTTCGTACCTATTGTAAAGTTACGCAAATTAGATTTAGGAAAAGTAGTTTTGTACTTATCGTTAAATCACGTAGGATAAGTTTTGGAACAGAAACGTGGTTTTGGAATCTTTGTGTTACATACTTAACGTTAAGTTACGTAGGCTAGGTTCAGAAAAACAAACATGGTGACAACGTTCACTGAAATAACTCAAAGTTCACCTGGTTCTAGTCGCGACACAAACACCTGTTTCTACGGGAAAGTCCACGACCCCATCTTCCTCCTGACTGTCGCTCTTTTTAGTACTTCACTTTTTACTTCCGTCAGCGCGCTGGTCACATGATCACAGCCTTCGATCACGTGGGTTATATATAAATTGTGGTGCATTACTCTATACACACAAACAGTGCATGAGAGCAGCCTGGGACTCAAAGCCCCAGAATGCAGTGCAGCTGAACACAGGGTGAGTTTGGGGTCAGCAATGTAAAACTGACTTTTCTTTTTTGTTCGCTGTTGAGACTTTTTAGCCGACACTTGTTCTCTCACGAGCTTTCACATTTTTTTGAATGCCACGATTTAAAGAAAGAATTATGGGAGATGTAGTTTATCCCTGAACAGTGAGATCGAATCAATAGGAAGATTTTTCTCTGAAGGCTCCTGATGATTCACAGCTCGTTGTTGTTGATATTGAAAACGTCGTAAAGTACTTCAGTCGTACTCTCCGGCGTCTCCGTACAAACCTCCAGGCGCTGCTTTTTCTTGCCCAGCAAGAGTCAATCGTTGCTTCGATATCGCAAACGTCAACTTTTCAAACCAGAATTTAAACTCGTCGGAAACGTCAGCGTCCCTTCAGCGGGAGCCTTCAGTTCCCGAATCCTCCTCTGGAGGTCGAATCACACTCGCTCTTATATTCATCTTCCCGTCTGTCATACATTCTTATTCTTTTAAAAACTGTAAACAAAACAAAAAGATGGATCAAAAACCAGAGGAGTCTGAAAAATAACGCCGCAGTTCTGTTGTAAAATAAGTTACAAAAAAAAAGGAAATAAAAATCTTTGCGTACAGTACTAAAATCCTAAACTAAACCTTTCAACTTAAGAACCACGTTAAGTCTATAAATATCTTTACAAATATACACGTTAATTATTCAAATAAACCTTTTCACTTTAAATGATTACATGTTTTACACTTCCATGACAGTGTCTTCTAGACTGCAATGCTTCCATCCTAAAACAATACTTTAAAAATGTAGTTTTGTCTTTACGTACATGGCTGTGGACAGCGATATCATACATATTTGCATTTATATATTTACAATAAATCATTTTCTAGATACATTAAAAAAACAAACCTTATTGTACTAATTACTGAATGGCCCTGACACGTCGCCTCACGTCAGCTGAGGAATTTTTTCCATGATTATCACAAAGGTGTTTTTTCAGGATGCTAAAACGGGACGATGGCGTACAACTTCATGAGAAAACATTAAATGCTGTCGTCCTTTCTGTCGTCTCCTGTCAAGGAAAAGTTATCGAGTGTCTTCGGAAGAACGAGTCCCATCATCGAGTTGATTCTGGCTTTGCTGGTTTCTTGTCGACGGATTCTCCTTGAGATCGCAAACCTTTCCGGCGACCTCGGGGCTCCGTGCAGACGAGAGGGTTAAATTCTGAGGTCCCCGCCTACTGGATCGCCAATGAGTCACTGACCAATGCCCTTCATTCCCTCCTCGTACTTCTTGTTTGTCCACGTGTTTCAGTCTCAGGAGTTTTTTTTTTCATCCCAGTAGGCACGGAATGGTTTCACCCCACAGATTGTCCGTAACAAAAACTGGCCCGAGTACAAAAATATAATTTCATTTCTGAAAAGAGGAACACAAACATGGTTCAACGGCAAAAAATAATCCTTCAATGTTCCAAGAGTCTGTTGGGGAGGAGGAGGAGGAGGAGGAGGAGGAGGAAGAGGAGGAAAACTCAGTCAAAGAGTTTAAGACGAATCGAAGCGCTGAAGCACTGTGGAAGTATTGCATGCTGAGTTTTCATTTCCATATCTTGAGGAGTCACTGAGAGGTGTTTGTCAAACTGTGAGAGAGGTGAAAGTCCGACCGCCCCCCCAGCTCAGGTTTTATGTCCTTATCACCCCGTTACTGGGGAGCTGTTTGGGAAGACAGGGCTCGTCAGGCAGCGGGTCGTGGGCGAACACCGAGTCGTCTCCTGACGAGCAGGTGCTGTTGGAGTCCTGACAGGTGGGCGAGTACTGCTCGAAGGGCACCGCCAGGTCCAGGTACTCCTGTCAGAGGAGAGGTCAAAGGTTACACCATGGTGTCACAGTCAAATCCTCTCCGTGCTCACATGAAGAATAATAATTTATTATCACTCGGATATTTTAGTTCAACATGATTTTTGTTTACATGTTTCTTCCTCACAAAGTTTATTTGACATCGTCAGAGTTGTTTTTGTGGTTTACATGACGGTGATAAAACAACAGTCACCAAAAATAAATGTTGACATTGTATGTTCCTGCAAATTACAAGTGTGTTACATCTGCATGTTTCACATGTGTCATATGTGCATTTCTAAAGTGAGGTAGTATCTGAGCTGACTGTCATCAGGAGCTGGAGGGGGAACATGGTCTCACTCAAGAGTCGCTGAATACCGGCACGTGGTCAGTGACTTCCAACATCAGGCACCGATGAAAAAAGCCGTCATTTCACTACGGACTGATGCACGGTCGGTTGCAGCTGTTGTTCAACAGCACCCGTCGGTGTCAGAGCGATGCTTTGATGCTATAAAAAGGGGGTTTGATGTCCTGATTGACAGCTGTGCGTGCCAATCAGTGGGCTCACAATCCACAAGATTAGTTGGACACGGGTGTATGGGCGGGAACGTTGTGCACGTCATATGTGGATTTGGAAAAAAAAAAAAAAAAAAAAAAAAGTGGATATGTGACAAAGTCTCAGTGAGAACGTGCGGAGGGGACAGTGGATGGCGTGACAGCGAGGAGAAACAGCTGCAGAGCTGCAGACACAGTTTGAGACCAAAACACAACTCAATCTGTCGTTATTTAGCTGCTCGCCACTGTTTCCTTCGACCTTTAGCCCCACAACATGTGTGGCTTCACGGGACATTGTCGCTGTGTTTCCTGTTGCTGCTCAGCCTCCAAACATGAGTGTTTTTTAGGGACCTGTCGCCGCATGTCCTGTTTCAGCTTCAAAATGTGGGTTTGTAAGGACCCATCACTGTTATCTGTGCCACCTGAAGCAGGTACTTGTAGCCCAAACATCATCTTGTCCCGACCAAAGCAAGTGGTTTTTAACTGCACGTTAACAACGTTGTTGAAACATAAAGTTTAAACGTATCTCTACATAACAACGTACAAATGTAACGTATCCATGGTCTGCAGAAACGCATGATGTCAACATTTTGTCTGTTAAATTTAAATCATGCAAACAGCTCAACATTTCAAAGAAAGACAGTGAGATGAATGATACATTCTCCAGACTCTGATCCTGCATCAGTTATTCTCTTCTTATGTGTTGAATACATGTAAAAAAAAAAACAAAAGGTGTGTAGCTGCAGCCGTCACATCTGACTGTGAGCTGGAGGGTGGCAGTCACTAAATGAAGAGTAGCAGTGGTCCAAGGTGAAGCTTCCTGGTGTTTGTCAGTGTGAGTGAGCAGCAGCTGTGCAGACAGACTTACATCAGTGGAGGTCATCGATAAAACCCGGTCGTGATCTTCTACCAGCTGTCTGAAGGTCGGCCTCTGTGACGGCACGGCGTGCCAGCACTCCCTCATGATCATGTACCTGAAACAGCCACAGCTACAGTTCAGTTTCTGTCTGTTACAGTGAAACCTAAAGCTACAACACGTCCTCTCCTCAGATCTCACAGTGTTCCCTCTGATCCCTGCTGCTCTGCTTCATCTGCAGCTGGATGCTCACACGCTGTAATTAAGCCTAAAGCAAAGTAAAGGCTCCTCACTCTCAGTTTTTACTTTCATTTGTTGTGTTTCCAGCTGCAAGAAGACACAGTTCATCACACGGAGGAACTCTGAGACGAGGAGAGAAACCTAAACGAGCTGCTGAACCTGCAGGATGATCTACAGCAATCAAAGAAATATGATGTATGGCTCAGCTAGAGTCTTTTAAATCTTCTATCTGATCTTTTTTTTTGCAAAGATTTGTTTTTATCCAAAGGTGCTCAGATTAAAGTGCAGGCGCAGCTCCAAAAATGTGTCGGGTGTCTGTTCGTGCATTTGAAAATATTATTTAAAAAGACAAAGTCAAAACACAAGGACAGTTATCCAAAGACAAAAGCAAAGCCCCAGATACTCTGATCCATAAAGACACGTACAGCTCATGGGTGCAGTTGGCAGGTTTGTCCATCCGATGTCCCTCCTTCAGCAGCTTAAAGAGTTCCTCTACAGGGATCCCCGGGTACGGCGAGCCTCCCAGGGTGAAGATCTCCCACAGCAACACGCCGTAGGACCACCTGAACACACACACAGGACAGAGTAGAGGTCACACGGTGCTCACCGCCTGAAGCGTTTACAGACGCTTGTGTTCCTCAGATAAACTGATGAATCTGCTCGAACAAATATTGATCTTCAATCACGTCTACTGCTCTCCATTTAAGAATCAGTTTGACATTCTTATTGTTCAGGACAGTCAGTCGATACCTGTAAACATAAACAGCTGCAGCCTCGAGCCGCAGATGAGACGAGTCGAGACCCAAAGTCATCAGAAAGAAACGGAGGATGGGTTTTTCTTTGTTAACAGATACAGAGCTGAGCTGAAGCAAGATACTTTAACTGGTGCTGTCGGTCTGTTTCTCATTGGTTCATACTGACGACGTCACCACAAAGCAAATCAGCTCATTGTTGAGTCCAAGTGAACATTTGAGCCAAATTTAAAGAGGCCTTGAGGCATTCTTTAGATATCGCGTTCACAAGTGTGGGATGGAAGGATGGACATTCGGCCGTGGCGTCGCTGGCATAAGAATGGGTCACAAATACAGGTTCAAACATGTAGCACTGATTTCCTAAAACAGCTGGACTCTGTAGTTTATAACAAACATTACTGAATGAAGAATAAACCGTGCATTGGTTGGGACTATTTTCAGCCGTGGATTGATACACATGTGATGCTGTAGTGAGTATTTCTGACAGCAGGACGGTGTGTGTGTGTGTGTGTGTGTGTGTGTGTGTGTGTGTGTCCAGAATAAAGGAACATGTCGCCCAGCGGCTCATTGATGTGTGTGGAGCTCTGACGCTTCTTCATCCTTTATGGGCCGATCGCACAGATGTGACAGGAAACAGCTCTGAATACATAATAAACATTTTCAACAGGAAACCGACTGAAGACAAATGAAACAAGTTCAAAGAACATCAGCAGCACATGGACACTTTTGTTTCTGCTTATGTTTCATCAGTTTCATAAAATCATCACTGTCATCATTGTCTGAAACTGTGAGGTCTGTACGAGCTGCAGGAATATGAAACTATGTCTCTGGTGTGAAACTTTTCATAAAGCAACACTTTTATATTTCGATGTAAAAAAAAAAAAAAGTTTAGATCTGATCAGAAACATTGACTCATCTTTACACTGTTTTAAGCGTAGAGGGAACTCTTCTGACACATCCAACAGTTTCCAAACGGCCTGCGAGCTCTGAACACAACCTGAATATAAAAACATATCATAGTGTATCTGCAGTTTGAGTCCAGCTGCTGCTGCCGGCTCTGCTGCACCTCTAACCCGAGCCGTCCTCTCTTTGTCTGTCGTCTGCAGCTCAGCGTCTGCATTATTCCTAAATGGCTAAAAATGAGGGACGGTAATCAGATAATGACGTTTATTAAGCCACTGTACTATTGTTGGTCCAGTGAATCAGAATCAGACTCCTCCTCCTCCGCGGGTGCTCAGCGGGGTTTAATCTAATTATCCACACTGCGGTCTGGAGGGTGAAACACAGTGAGCCTCCGTCCAATCACACACAGAGAGACGAAAAGAGAGGAGGCTGAGGTGAAAGAGAGACGTCAGTATTCAGATGTAAAACTGAAACAACTCAGACTAACTCATCATCACTGCTGTGTCACAGACGGGAACTAATCAGGTCTCTGGGGTCAGGACAGGGTCAGGGGCCGTTTGTTCTGTATGTATGTGTATCTTACTGTTAGATCAATGTTCTTTTCGACATTTTAGAATATTTTCCTTAATTTTATCGACATTTTGCAGAAATTGAATGAATTTTTTTGCAACATTCAAGTAATATTTTTTGGAATTTTTATGAACTTTTTTTGACATTTTATTACCATTTTTTCAGCTATTTTATAATTTATTTTTTGACATATCATTAAAATTTCCCATAAACCTTTAATGCTTTAATCCGCCTTCACACCAGGGTCACAAGACTCTATGGCAGTATTTATCAGTATTTATCGCTCCGGCTCCTAATGGCAGTGACGAAAACACAACGCCCATGTCAACACGAAATTTTAGCCCCTTCAGTCGGCTGTTTCCAGAAAAAACCCGTCCTTCAATGCCCAGCAGCTGAAACATTGATCCGAGTTTGAAAGACTGAGTCAGTAAGAGATATTAAAGGAAGTAACCACAGTTAAGTTGTGGTTGTTGTGCCTCCATGCTCCTCTATGCTGTTTACCTGTTCACCGACCTGTCTATGACGTCACACATGACAGCTCTGCTCTACTGGCTGTGAGAAAGGAGTCTGTCTCCATTTTAGCAGGTTTAACTTTCTGTATCAGTCTGCTGAGGAGGAAATCAGTTAATAAACACTATCACTGACTCCTGCAGCAACACGAGCTGACAGTCCAAATCCTTCTCACACCAAGCACAGATCTTCATCCTAATAATCTGCACAGAGCTGATTTAGAGGGTTTGTCTGGACGCTGTGGAACATTTGTGCAGAGGGAAAATATTTGGATGCCACTTTGGAGAGTTAAAGGATTCATCTGCCCTCTACTGACCTCAGGTCTGAATTCACAGGTTGAGACTTGGAGTCAGGACGTGATGGTGCAGATTATTGTTTGTCTGCCTGAACACCGTGTGCAGCAGCAGCAGCAGCAGCAGCAGCAGCAGCAGCAGCAGCAGCAGCAGCAGCTCAGTAACAGTCCAACACAAATGGCTCCCTGCGCGTCGTCTCAGCCAGCTCTGCCTTTGGAGAGCTGCAGGAGCTGTGATGCCAGTTTTGCCGTGTGAGCTGCTGCTGTTGCTGCACAACTTCCCTGACGTGACGTCGTCCTCTCCGGCTCTGGCTCTCTGCTTCTTGTTTGACTGTGTGACAGAGTAGTGTTTTAATTGTCCCCCGTCTGTTTCAGCGTAATGTGTTTCAGTGAAAACCATCACAGGTCAGAGGTCACAGTCCCCCAGGGCGCGTGAGAGTAAACTGGCTGCGGAGCGACTACTGTATGAAGGGAGGAGGAGGAGGAGGTTTGGCGGGAGGATCGGCTCTGTAATCCAGACCTGCTGAAATAACAGAGCCGGCTGATTCTCCTCTCGGCTTGTTCCCAGCCTGGTGTAATCACACGGCGAGCCAGTGTTGACAGGGGCCCGTGTTTGGCTTGGACGGCTGTGCTGGGGACACAGCGTCTGGCTGTGACGGGTGGCGGGGGACCAGGAGCTGTTTGGGGGGGCTCAGCTACCGAAACACAGATTGACTTTGTGACCTCCTCTCCTCAACTCCCCTCTCTGCTCCTGATGGGAGCCATCAGAGGCTTTAAAGGTGAGTGTGTCTGCGGCGGACATGTTGTGTATGCCCCCCCCCCCCCCACCCGAGGGAACACCTGGCGTTAAATCCACTGACCCTTTTATCGCCATCTGTTCTGGGGCAGATTGGATTCATAGCACCTGATAAACCCTCTTATCTCCGTCTGTTCTTGGATCTACGCTCAGAAAACAGCAGTGAGTGGTGGAGGCTCGTTGTGTTTCTGTCTCTGTGATGTCGCGTTGGGAGATTAAAGAACAAACGCGGCGAGGAATGTGGCGCCGCCGATACACAAGAAGCTCAGGATTACAGAGTGAGTGCAGATGACAGCGAGCGCTAAGGGAACGCTACCATTCCATATTCACACGCACAAACTCAGCGTTTGATGCTAACACGCTCAGTCACGATATTTCAACACCCGGATTCCTCCGGTGAACGGCGGCTCCACATGAGCGGGCAGCTGGCATGCGACGGTGCGTTTGTGCAAACTCACACATCGCTCTGGTGCGTGTAGACCCGGTCGAACAGAGCCTCCGGAGCCATCCATTTCACAGGCAGACGACCCTGCAACAACAGACAGGAACAACACACGGCTTCAGTCAGCAGAACTTCTCTGTACACAGCAGACAGTCGGCCTCGTCTCGCCATCGCTGTCCGAGTCCTTCACCTGCAGCTGACCTGTCTCATCATAAGACACTTCAGTTCAGCAGGTGCAAAGTGTTTACGACTGATTCTGAATAAACTGACTCTGAAGCTTCACCTGCTCAGAAACTCAAATAAACACAAGAAGTTTGTGCTCTAGAGATCACAGAAAATACATGTTTGTTTCTTTTCTTTCTCTGGAGTGTAAAAATCTCCTGGAAGGTCGAACTCATCTAAACACTGCTGTGGAATCTGTTCAGGTTATTCTCTCACAGAGCGTCTCAAGTGAAGGATATCGTCCCTGCTCTGACACAACGAGTCAATACTGTGTTCACAGAGCGAGACTCACGTTGGTGGTCTTTTTGTAGTAGTCTATATTGTGCACGTCTCTGGCGAGACCGAAGTCGGCGATCTTCATAACGTTGTCCTCTGTCACAAGGACGTTTCTGGCTGCCAGGTCTCTGTGGATACACTGAGGGGACAGGAACAATGGATCAGACACAACAAACTGCACACACACACACACACACTCGTACACTGATGCACTGCAGGCCGACAGCTTTCATTTACCATCGTCTGACTTTATCACCTCCAGCACATCCTTCAGACTTACTCCACAATATGAGCTAACCTTAAAGGTGTACTGTGCAGGATTTCACTGAGCAAACAAACAAACAAACAAAAACAACACATTTGGACTCATACAGCAACAATCTCTGTCTCTCTCTCTGTCAGTGTGTACCTATCTACAAAAGCCTGTCGACCCAGCACAGTGACAGTAACAGGTGAGTTAGTAGCTGCACGATCCCAGAGGAAACTAATAAAATTGCAGACACAGCACCAAAACAACCTAAACACGGTGAGGAGAGATGCCGAGTGGACAAAGCTCATTCCAAATCGAAGGTGAATCAGTGGTTGGCGTTTACTTTCTCCTTCACTGGCGAGCACTGCAGGAGAGGAGCGACGGGGATGAAGAGCAGTGCAGAGTCAGTCTGTTTCCTGTTAGCTTGCTAACGCATCAGCTTCTCTATTAAAACTAATGTAAGGTTCCCACAGTGGTGCGGTGGCTCTCTGTGTGTAGTGTCGGGGGAGGGGCCACGTTTGAATCTTGTGTGACACGTCATTTCTCCACGGTGAAGATTTAAAACCTGATTAACTGTAGTTACAACACTGATCCTATGTGTTAGCTAACCTATCAGGCTGCACTCACTAATGTTTTATGTTTTACAATAAAAAGTAACGCACCCAAATTCATACATATCACACATATTGTGAAAGGCTGCGATCATGTGACCAATGAGCTGACGGCAGTAAACAAGGAAACAGTCGTGAGTGCTTGGATGGGACTTTCCCCTGGAGTCATGTGTTCAGATCTGTGTGAACTCTGAGCCATTTTAAGGCTCGCAATGTTTCTGTTCCTGAACCTGACCTTCATAATTTAACGTTAATTACGTAGCTGTATGTTAAGGACCTAACGTCATTCACAGGGCAAAAATTCGTAGGATATCATACGATCTGTTCTGTGAGAATATGTTGAACCTATGGTGCGTTCAATGAGCCTTGGCAACGCAGAATCCAAAAGGCTTCAAATGACGTCACCAGCACATCCAGAATATTATTTACAGTCTGCGCTGTGGACCCGATATCAGCTGGTGCTGCTGACAATAACTAACTTGGCTACAACTGGTTTACTAACAACATCTTGGTCGACTCAGGTGTGACATCACTCAGGTGTGACATCACTCAGACATCAGCTCAGACTTCTGACTTGTGAGGTGAGCGGAGGACAGCGCTCAGTCCTCATTCTAATTCTGTCCATAAACCTGAAAAATAAACCTTGAAATAACTGAAAAGGTCAAAATATGATTTGATTTCTGTTCAAACTGAGGCTGAAAGAAATGATCTTAAATGATATTTAACTGTCTGACGTGTCAAAACATACTGCCTGATTTCAGGATTGTCGAGGTGGGTTAATAATAATGATAATAATAATAATTAGTTGAAGCTGTGAGGACTTTTCCTCCACACACACACACACACACACACACACACACACAGGCACAGGCTCAGCTCAGTGAAACATTAGCATATCAGCGTTAGCGACAGTGTCATGGCGGCTGACCTTCTGCGAGGCGAGGTACTCCATGCCTCGGGCCACCTGGTAGGCACATGACACCAGGTCTTTGAAGGTGAGCTGCTCGTCGGGGATTTTGCAGGTGTCGAAGGAGTAGTCCATGCCTGGTGGCCGCCGCGCCCGCAGGTACTCCCTCAGGTTACCTTTGGAGGCGTATTCCACCAGGACGTACAGAGGACCTGCGAGCAGCAGAGCACACGGTCACTCTCAGGACACAGTTAGTTACCGTGTCGATCATCTCTGCTGTGATGCAGCGCCGCCTCACCGTCCTGCGTGCACGCTCCCAGCAGGTTGATGATGTTTTTGTGTTTCCCAATCATCTTCATCATCTCCATCTCTGACACCAGGTCTGACAGATCTTTATCGGTGGCGTCATCTGAGACAACAAAAGAGAAGCAAGAACAAACCGTAGTAAACATCCAGAGACAGAAACAGATACACAGAGAGCTGAGTCTGAGGCAGAGAGAACGCAGAGAACGCAGAGGACATAAAGGACGGAGAGGACGGAGAGGACGGAGAGGATGGAGAGGACATAGAGGACGGAGAGGACGCAGAGGACGGAGAGGACATAGAGGACGGAGAGGATGGAGAGGACATAGAGGACGGAGAGGACGCAGAGGACGGAGAGGACATAGAGGACGGAGAGGATGGAGAGGACATAGAGGACGGAGAGGATGGAGAGGACATAGAGGACGGAGACAGACAAAGTGACTCTGTGTGCGGGAGTCAAACACAGACACAGTTCAGCTGATGTCCTTCAGGACATGTCAGAGCACAGCTCAAGGTGGAGAACAACAATCACTAACCTTTCAGCATTTTCACAGCAACAGTCAGCGGCTTGTTGGGCTTCTCCTTGTCGATGCCGATGGCCTCGGCCATCACCACCTGACCGAAGCAGCCCTCGCCCAGAGGTTTACCCAGAGTCAGCCTGAAACACACACACAGCTCACAGTTTAGCTGCAGGCAGGGCTGAGGGAGGGTTTTTAAATTCATCTCTACAGTTCTGAACGAGGCTGATTTGTAGCGAGGAGGAAGGCGTCACTGTGACCTTGATGTATCAACGGCTCGCATGTTTTCACACACAGAGCGCTACAAGGACAGCGGCGCCCGATCTGTCGACTCTCAGATATGTTTCCTGACAGCGTGAAAGAAGCCTCAGCGCACCATGTTTCCTGTCTGACAGACGTCTGACTGGAGACGTGTGGAGTTGCTTCTCTTACCGTGTGCGAGGGAACTCCCATTTGGGGTCGGAGGGCAGCTCCAGCTCCGAGACGTTGGCGAGCATCGGGCCGTCGCTGGATGACAGGCGGGCGATCCGGACCAGCGGAGTGTTGGAGTTCATGGAGGAGTTGGAATCCAAGGACACCTGCTTGGGTGCAAAAACAAACTGTTATAGACTCTGAAAAGGACGGAGTGATGAGTGTCCAAAGAAGGAGACAGAGGGAGGACGTCTAACGTGACCTTTGACCCAACACTGAAGGTTTTAACACAGCGTCACACACCTACCAGAAACTACAAGACTTTGAAAAAAACTTAAGGATTCAAATGTCGCATCGTCTCACATTTAGAGACAGTGTGAGACGATGCGACAGTGAGATTCCATTTCCTGCTCCTGGTGGAAAATATGGCACCAAACTCCCTTTAAGAAATACAACATTAACAATTCCTTACAAAAACACATAACTGTAGAAACACCAGATAAAAGGCGTCATGTTTCAACAGTGTTCTTGTTAATTTGGCATCAATATAATCCATAAAGATAAACTATGTTTAATACAAACTTTACATTTTGGATTTTGTCGCCTCGACTCTTTGAGCCTCCGTTGGAGAGAAGAACTGTTTTAAACATTCATATTAATCAGAGCTGATTGGAGGATCAGACACAGACTCTTGTTCACTTCAGAGAACTGAGACTTGTTCTGGCTTTTCCCGGGTGTCCCCTCCATCTTTACTGTCGACCTGGTTTGCTGCTTCCTGGTTGGTGCTGCAGAGAGCGCTGCTATTGGCTGTTTCACAATGATCACGTCACTGATCTTCAGTATTGCCAAGAGCCAAGACTTATTCACTGTTGAATCAACAATGATTTCTCAATGTTGTTCCATAAACTTTAAATGTTGTTTAAAAAATTGTTTCGATGTTGAAACAGATCTTTCTGAAATTTCAATGTTCAGTTATAAGAATTTTGTTAACCTTTTCACAACCATCAGAATTAAACGTTAGAACAACAGCTGACATTATTTCAACCACATTTCAATGTTGGAGGTCGGTCGTGTGTCAGCTGGGTCATATTAAACATGTTTAATTTTGTCGTGAAGTCGCGATGAGAAAAAGACTTCAGGCAGCTCCGACTGAGTTTTACCACCATGTTACATCAAGAGGTCGAGATCACGAGAGCCAACGACCGACTGAGGCCAGACTCTCAGGATTTTATTGCAACACTGGAAATTTAACTACCGACTTTACTCTGAGTTCTTACCTTGATCGTGAAGTTAGAATTTAATCTTCGACTCAGAGAGAAGAAAACTAAAAGCTTCATCAGTGAGTGATGTTTAACTTGCTTAAATCATCATCATTCACACAATTCTCACTTTATATTAAAATATATTTTGTAATTCTCTTCTTTCAGTCACAAGTATTGAAGAGTCTCAGAGAAACTAAACTCACCTCACATCACTGGCAGAAACATTTTTCACGTGTTAGTCTGATTAGACATGTTACAGACGAGGCTGACGACTGTAAAACTGTAAAACTGTAAATATAATGAATCATCTGTGACTGAATGTTGAAGCTCTGGTTTGTACAACGAGCTGAACAATTCACACATGAACACAAATAATCCATTTCTGGGATTTTTGGACTTGTTGATGTAAAAACAAGGTTTAAGGACGGTGTCAGTGATTGAACGACCTCATGATACGACACACTGCAGCATCACACATCTCAGGAGTGATGTCAGCGCTCTCTGAGAAACAGGCGGGCCGGTGACACCAGCAGTGACTTTAACAAACAGCCGGCTTGTGGCTGTGCGCAGGAGGAAGCGGGCGCTAACAAAGACGAATGAAGGAGGGAGCAGAGGTGGGCGCTCGCGTGGCGAGGTGGGACGGACGTCTCTATCCATCAGCGGGCTCCATTTCCAGACTGGCGGTCGTGCCGCTGAGCCCGCAGGCTCGACATCCTCCCACCCACCATTTATCTGAGTGCCAGAGGAGCTGACGGCTCCGACCCGGCCTCTGATGAATCTGTTTGTGTCAGAGTCGCCGGCTCGGCCCCTTCAGGTGGGGTCCTCAAACAAAAATGGCCACTTAACAGACTTCTCTCCTGAACACCTCCTCTGGAGCAAAATGAGAAAAATGCTGAGAAGCTTAAAAAAAAAAACAGAAACGGCCTCGACCACAATTTCAGAGGCATGAAAAGTAATATCTGATAGAACATGCCAGGGGCTTTATGGGAGATTTACTCAGAGTTATGAAAAAGAAAGGAGAGAACCTGGAGATTAGCTTTATAAAAACCAAGCAAAGATTACAGAAAAATGCAATAAGACCTCTCCCTGCACGACCTTATAAGAGCATGAAGGTAAAAGATTTAGGCGCCACAATTAGAGCATCGTTCAGACGAGCAGCGTTCCTTCTGATTTAACCCAACAAGGCTGCTTTTATGTAACCAGGACTAATTATGAAAATACATCATTGTACAATCATTCAGGCTAAATCCTGCCTTTGGTTTCCAGAGTCATGAGTTTGTTCTCCAGGAACTGAATTATGACCGTCGTCAGGAAGAGTTTTCCTTTCTAAAAGCGCATCTTTCTGTATTTTGAGCAGCACAACCCTTCAATTATGGAGCTGGGAATCTGGAGCTGGCTCAGAGCGACCACACGGTGGCTGCAGGAGTCCAGCAGGGCGGCTGCAGGAGTCCAGCAGGGCGGCTGCAGGAGTCCAGCAGGGCGGGGCAGGACGCACACACTCATCTGCATTTTACACATCATCTTTACATCCACAGAGCCGTCACAGGATGAACAGAGTGACACTGCTCTGCTCTGCTCTGCTCAGAGACGTTTTGAGACAGAGGGGTAACAAGAACAGAAGCAGAGCTCAGGAGCTGCGATCGAAGTCTTTTCACTGAACAGACGAGGATTTCAATTAGTGAGCAGACGGAGAGCCTGCAGACAGATCTCTGGCCTGACCTGCTCTGAGCTTTTCTCCTGACTTGGACGCATCTGATTCTCATTTCTGTTTTGACTCCGACTCGTCCTCATCGAACCGCTGATGGATGTTGACTCAACTCTTCTCTCCTGACTGTCAGCAGAGCACAACCCTGCTGAACAGTCTCACTGAAAAACATCTTTTCTACCACTCAAACCAGAACTCACACTATGAGTGAAATTGATTTCTTTATCTGGCAAACACACATGTAAAGGGACAGTTCACCCCAGAATCAAAGAGAAACACATTTCTCCTCTTATTTGTAGTGCTACATGTCAGCCTGGATAGTTGTGGTGTTGGAGATATCGGCCGTACAGATGTCTGCCTTCTCTCCAGAATAGTGCAACCAGTACTTCTATAGCACTGAGCTCACTGAGCCGGTATCAAGTCTATTCATGATAATACAGCAGAGTCCTGAGCTCAAATTATAACCAACCCCAACCTAATCAAGAAGTGTTTGTTTCCATATCTTAATACTCAGCCGACACATGTGAGAACGTTATCAATCTCCTCATCTTAAACTCTGCAAGAAAGCAAATACACAAATTTCCCAAAGTGTAGAACTTTTCTTTTCATCCTTGAGATTCAGTTTATTTCCTGTTTTGGTTCGGAGCACATTTGATTCATCTCGTCCTGCTCTGTTTTCTGTTTGAACTCTGTCTTGGATCTGACTCGGACTCGACGGAGGTGCGTCTTGAACGTGGTGGCTGAGAGATGATGAGGTGTAGAGCTGTGCGGGCTGCAAGCTGCAGGCTGCAGGCTGCAGCAGCAACGACGCAGCTGCTCCACTTTATGTTTCTCTCCCAACAGTTGAGGGGCGAGTGTGCGTTACACAGAGTGAAATCTAAAACTCACACTGACAGTCACAGGAGAGCATAAATATCCCTGAGCTGAACCTGCTCCAAGATAAATGTGAACACATGTCAGCAGTGTGATGCCTTCCAGCGTCCAAGCGACGTCATCAAAACAGCAGGACACACAGACGCACAATAACCTTGGCTACTGATTGACACTGTGTGAGTCTCGTCCTGCGAGCAGCTCATCTCTGAACGTTACAGACAGATATCGTAAATAAAAACTCCTCTGCAGGTTCCTGTCTCTGTGGCTCTGATGCAGATAAATGACTCTGTTTTTCCACGACACTCTGACACTCAGGGAGCTTCCCTCTCTTAACATCCTTACTGCTTTCTACACTGTTGAGGCTGTTTTTCAAAATTATTCTGCTGCAGTTTAGTTTGGAGAAAAAAAGTTTCTGATATGTCGTGTTTTTATTAAGACAATGTGGGATTTTTCTCCCAAACTCACTGTGTCTGGAATTCACCCTGGAAATTCAGTGTTTTCCCAGGAAACTCAGCGACATCTCTGAAGCCAACTAAGTGCTGAACAATTGTGGCAACAGTAGCTCACAGATTTCCAGGGTTGAGAAAAGAACTTCAATTAGGGTTGCAACTGTATGAGATTTTCACACTACATTACCGTCTCAGAAAATACTGCGGTAAATGGTATTACACAATTATTATTATCAGTTACAATGATCCTTAAAGAAATGACAACAGATTGTTTTGGAAAAAATAAATAAAATAAAGGCAAGATTTTTCGTCAAGTTGCAGTTTTTGTCAACACTATAGATGAGCAAATGTACACAGTATTATAACTGTCAATTTTATACTGCTGCAACCACAGTGATGATCAAATTATGTCATTATAGGAGTACAGAGTGCCGATTTACGCTAAATCTATCAGTGCCAACTGTCGGTACATGAAAGCACATCTGGGCTGCAAAGTGCCCTGCAGCCCGGAAGACAGCAACTCATCGGCCAGCAACAGAGCTCACTGGCCAGCAACAGAGCTCATCGGCCAGCAACAGAGCTCACTGGCCAGCAACAGAGCTCATCGGCCAGCAACAGAGCTCACTGGCCAGCAACAGAGCTCACTGGCCAGCAACAGAGCTCACTGGCCAGCAACAGAGCTCACTGGCCAGCAACAGAGCTCGTCGGCCAGCAACAGAGAGAGAGAGAGAAAGAGGGAAAAGTGTTGATACGAATCTTGTATCTACTTTCTGTTACCTGTCTCTTGAGGGGGAACTTTGACAGTTTCTGCACGGGCGGCGTGGGCAGCGTCTTCTGCGTCGTCATCCTCATACGACAAAGGACGACGATGACCACGGCGAGGATGAAGAGCACGCAGCCCGTCACGTAGATGAGGATATCGGCGTAGTAATCCTCCTTCTCTGGGCTCACTGCTTTGGGAGGAGGAGGGACGTCAGTCAAAATACAACATATCATTAATTCATAATTTATTTTCACATCAGATCTCAGCAGAAATATTTCTTCTGAATAATTAAACACAAATGTTGCTTTGCTCAGCGCCACATTTCACCCCAGCAGATTCTTTTCTTTGGAAGAACGTCTATAAATCAGAAACAGATCAGGAAGTAATCAGCTTGTAGTTTTATCCTGCAGCAGGTAATTGCACCTGTGATATGCTGCTCCCCAGGGAGGTAATTATTGTGTTGAACACCCAACACAAAAAAGTTTTCAAATTGCCTCGTAGCCTTGAGACATTTAAACAGACGATCTGCTCTGATTAAAAAGCCTCTTTCTTTCAATGGAGGCTGGAGTGCACATTCGGCTCGTGCGATTATACAGAAGCAGCGCATTTAAAAGGTGTTAACAAGTGACAATCTGCGATAATGTACGATAATTAGGTTTGAAAATGAGCGTCAGAGGTCGCGGCACTCAGCAAAACAAACACAGTACAGTAACAGTCACAGTTTGATGGAGGTCATGGAGGACGTGGACGACAGAGAGAGAAGAGGAATATACCTGGAAGCACCGTCAGCCAGGCAGAGTGATAAGAATAGCCGATAGAGTTTCCTGCCAGACAAGTGTACTCGCCCGCATCCTCAAAAGACACATTGGTCAAGGAGAGCACCTCTAGCTCCTTATCTGTGGTGTTAATACCTGCCGTCTGTGGAGGATGAGAGGGGGAACAGAAGGAGGAGGGAGGACAGAAAGAGGAGAGATATCATGAGCCCAAAGCTTCTTAGAGGAAACACCAAATACACCCTTGAGGAAAGGACAGGAGTGAGGATCTGAAGGAGTCAGCGGTATTGTTTTCTTCTGCTGACAGCAGCTCCACCACCACCACCTGAAAACACCCAAGCAGCACCGTCACCACACTGCGACAGAAGCCTGCTGGTTCAAGCTCAAACCACAAGTCGTCACACTGCAACACACCTTCGTCTTATCAAGTCTTTCAAACCTATTACGTCCTGAAAGTGAAAAACTCTGACATGACAGTGAGATTAATTTAAGGGGCACAGATTCTGCTCATTCTCAGGTTGTACTTTTGGTTTCTACCTGAACATGTTTTCATGATTTAATGTTCAGAAAACAAATTACTGTCGGACCACCTGTTTTCACAAGGCACTCTGTTTTAGTACCCGTCTCTTTAAAACTCCTCCTTTTTTTGCCTACTCCTACCCTACTGTGCTGTGATTGGCTATTACTACTCACTCTGATTGGCTAGTGCATCAATGGTTAGTACTTGCCAATCACAGCACAGCAGTGTGGGACTAGGCTAGCTAATAACAAGCTTTGAAAAAAAAAAAAAAAACCCACGTCATTGCAGCCGTGGGAGCAACTGTAACAGAGGCTAGCAAAATCATCAATCAAAGTTTCTAAACCAAAATCTTTACAACCGGTCATGTTCCAGCAGGAATGTGATCCAAAATCTGGGAGAAATTAACATCGGCAACCAAGATGACATGTTTCCCTGACGTTAGCATGTGGCTACATGTAGCAGTGTATGTTCACTTGCAGTGTGATGTAATGAGCCTGGAGCAGATGACAGTATAAAGACATCATTCACAAGCTGACTTTTAATTTTACATGAGTTTATTTCATTATTTGAAACTTTGGCCTCGTTTACTATCAACGTCTATCATTATCACGACGTATATATGACAGAAAATTAGCACAGTAGGTCCCCAGTAATCAGTTTCAAATCAGCCTGTTTCAAGAATTTGCTTGATTCAAGTACGGCAGTCTGGTTTATTTTGTCTTGAAGATACTGCATTTATGTAGAATTAAACTAAAAATATTCTCACTGCAAAGTCAGATTTTATCACTTGTTTTGAAAGACCAGGACTCTGGTGCTCAGTTCAAGATAAAACTTGATAAGACGCACGTTTTTGCAGCACAACATGTGAGTTTGAATTAAACCAGTGTGAAATTTACCTGACACCAAAGCAAAGCAGATCCCTTCACCAGAAATGATGGCATCTTGCTGGTGTGCCGACAACATCAAATGTGGACAACGGGAAACTTTCATACTGTTTTGGACATTTCAAAAGCTTTTGATGCTGTTAATTATAATATCTGAGCATCACACGTGGAGTTTAGGATGTTGTTCTAAAATGTTTCTTGGCTGTAGTATAGTAGTAGTAGAAGTAGAAGTATTTTTTTCTGGGAGTACCTCAAGGATCTATCCTGGGTCTGCTGCCTTTTTTTAAATAACTGGGGTACCTCAAGGATCTGTCCTGGGTCCACTGCCTTTTTTTAAAAATAACTGGGGTGCCTCAAGGATCTATTCTGGGCCCATTGTTTTTAAGAAAAGTAAATTCTAATGGACATGTTAATGGTTCTTAAAGATCTTCTACCTTTTCACATGAAGAGTTTAGTTCACTAATACAAGTTTTATTTAAACAATGATCCACATTTTTCAGTTGTTTGAGCCGAACAAACTTTTATTCAGTGTCAGTCAGTCAAAGACACAGACTTTATAAAACCCCACAGATTCAGCATGATTGCTTCTAAATAACCTTGAAATTGCTCAAAAAAGAGCATCAGTGAAGTTGAGGCTTTTCCTCTTTGACTAATGGCTGATGTGATGACCAGTGGGGGAGTTTCAAACCCAGTGTCTGATGTGGCTTGGTGGGGGGGTGGGTGACTCTCATTCCCGGGGCCTCAGTAATGCACAGTGACATCCAGACCGAGTCATGAATCAGAGTTCTGCTGCATGCTTTCATATAAAAGCACATTAATACAGCTGGAGAATGCACTCCCAGGCAAATCAATACTGCTGTGTGTGTGTGTGTGTGTGTGTGTGTGTGTGTGTGTGTGTGAGATGGTGGATTGTGGGAGGGTGAGGCTTTTGAAGTTGTCGCAGTAATTAAAGGTGTGATATTGTGTTTGTTATTGATCGGGGAGGAAGACAAAGTGGCACTGGGCATTAAAATGGATGATAGCTACGAGCTAACAGAGTGTGAGCATTTAAACTCAGCAGAGGAATATCTTTGTGTGTGTGTGTGTGTGTGTGTGTGTGTGTGTGTGTTTGTGTGTGTGTGTGGTCCTATTAGAAAGCCAGTGAGCTGATCAAACCCACAACCAGGAGGAGCCCCGCAGAGAGGATGAGGAAGAGGAGACACAGCAGAGGATCAGATGAAGGTGGCTGTGACCTGGAGCTCAGGATTTACCTGCTTTGTGTACCTTTAACCAGAAAGCGTTTTCCGACTTGCCTACAAAGTTTGTGGCACGACACCAGTACTTCCCAGCATGCTTCTCTGTCACGTTGTACAGTTTCAACTTACTGTGGGCCTCAGTGTGTTTACTGACAACACTCTGTGGAGGGAACAGTGAGACGCACAGTGAGGCCGTTACAGCCACTTCCTGTTACAACACATGTTCACAACATACATGCAAACACACACAAATACACTGCAAACATTTTACATTTGTGTTTGAGTCAACAAATGAGACGCAACTTGTTAAACAGTGACCTTTAACCCCTAACCCTAACCCTAACCCTTTAAAGGAGCAGATTATTTCTCAACTCAGCTAGCTGTTTCCAGGTTTTCATGCTAAGCTAAGCTAACGATAGCTCCAGCTATAATAACTGTCAGTCGCAGGAAGTGAAGCGTCACATTTACTATATTTCAAATAAACTGCATTTATAAGAGATCTCGACAGCTTTCTTTCATGTCACGCACCTGGAGAATTTTCTTGTGCTGCAGACGTCGCCGTATTTTGTCGTGCACTGTGATTGGTAGTAGTAGTAGTTAGTAGCTTCTAAAGTCCAGTTCAGACCAAAGATTCACAACGAGACGAGTAGAAACTACTTACAATGCTCCGGTCTTCAACATGGTAATGCTGACGGTGTAGATGAATAAGTCAAGTTAAACTCAGTGGAGTGGACGGAGTCAAAGGTCTGGACCCTAGAAACCTCAAATACCTCGTACAAACCCAATATATAAATGCAGAACTTATACTTGTAACTGATTACTTTGACACAGGCCGACAAGTGTTGGTAATTTAAATGGAAACACACACACACACACACATGCAGTGAAGCAGGCTGTCTGTGAGATTAAACCTGTAGGATCATAAACACACACACACACACACACACACACACACACACACACACACGTACGTTTCATACACACAGTAACACAAACTGTCTATCTGTAGATTAAAGGCATTACAGTACGTCAATCATCCTAAAGTGTGTGTGTGCTGCGTGCATACACACACACACACACACACACACACACACACACACACACACACACACTGGCTGTGACGGCTCTCCAGCAGAGAAACTGCGGATGAATAATTAAACGGGCAAAGCACATAAAGGAGAAAACATATCATGTTTTATGGCGCTTAATGAACATCCAGGGCTCGGCTCCAGACGCCCCCCCCCCCCACGCCACAGCGACTCGCTCATCGTTAACTTTTTTTTTTCCAGGCATCAAAAGAGCGATTCAGGCATTTCTTAAAAAAAGAAATCTTGCATGCCCCCCCCCCCCCCCCCCCCCAGCTGTGTTTAACTCCTACAGTTTATATACCACACATGAGATGTCGCAGAGGCTGAAGAAACTGTGGTAGGGCCACAAACACACACACACACACACACACACACACACACATACACACACACACACACGTCTCTGTAAATACTGTTTCAATTATGTGGTAGTCGAAAATAGAGCGTGGAGCCGCGGTCTGGGCTGACAGGCTTTCTTCTCCCCCCTCTTCTCTTTCTGTTGGCCCGTCTCTCTCCTCCTCTCCCTCCCTCCTTAATCTCTCCATCTTACTCCTTTTTCTCTCTGACTGTCACCTCCTCCTCCTCCTTACTGAAATCTGCTGGAACGTTCACAGATCGGCCTCGTGTTTCACTCTTCAGTCCAACAGATCGAGAAACATTTCTGTGACACCTCCAACAACAGTATGAGATTCTCACGGTGTGATGAGAAACATCTCACGGTATCACAGTCTTATTTGAACAAATGTTTTATTACTATGACTGAAACCTGAAACCTGTGTTGCTGGAAGTCTGTGTAAAAATCTCAAAATAAAGCTGAGCTATTTTCAGTATCGTAGATAAACAAATGTACGCTGTATGATAATCTTTATATCACCTTGTCACCTGCTTATCTCTGCAGCCCCCCAGTGCAGTTACATTAATGTGAGAGCTACAGCATGCAAAGGGTTAAATAATCAGTGGGAGACATTAAAGGGGCGTCTCATTCTCTCTTCTTGTAATAAATTATTTAATTATCACTCGTTACGCACAAAGAAAAAAACATTGTTTCAGGCAGTGTGATGAATCATCAGATGCTGTGAATGAGCCACTTTTAAAGTTAGTTCAACATTTAATCAGTGAACCTACAGCTGCAGGGAGGCTTTTATTTCACCTTCATGTCCAGTACTGATGCTGTACCAACACTATGTGTGGACGCTTACCCTGCGCTGTAACCTGACGAGCACCTCCTCACATATGTGACGACATGCTGCAGCGATGCAGACCTGCAAACTGTTTCCCTCAGTGGAGACAAAGATTTTATTTACTTTATTTCACGGCTAAGAAACAATAAGTTAAAGTCCTGTGTGTGATTTATCCTGTAAAGTAAAGTCCACTAGCTGCCAGGCTAATTCATACAACTTGATCTGTCGCGATAATTAGGTTTGTATAAGACAGTTGTTTTGTCAGTGAGCTGTAATGGAGCTGAAGTTACCTTTGTTAAATGTTGCTGTTGTCCCTGGCTTCATATGAGCAGAGGAAAACTCTGCTAGCTGCTAGGCTAATTTATACAATGTAAAATGCCATAGGCTTGTGCTAATAATGTTAGCATGTTGTATTTGTGGGGAAACTGTGTCCAGATAAAGACAAGTGTTTGTGTCTGTGAAGCTTGTGAGTTAACTGAGCTGAATTGTGTCCTTTATTTTAAACCTGTTTTACGTGTTTGTTGAATCACTGCACAGAAACACAACAGGAAGGTTGCAGTGATACACTGGCGTTAAGGTTTACTGTGTCACAAGGTACAGAGTCCACAAAAAACCCCAAAAACATTTAGTTAAAAGAACCAGAATTTATTAAACTAAGATTGACTCAGTGTGTGAGTCAGTTATGAAAGCCATGCAGGGACGTGTGTCAGGTGTGCTGCAGAGGTGCTGATGCAGGGTGGACGTCTGCCGTACGGACGGAGAGTGAAAACATGAGGCAGCTCTTACAGGCTGGAGGCCCAGGTGAGATTCATCAAGGTAACGACCCTCACATGTCAGGTGACTGCATGATGAGCATGAACACCCTCCGTCACAAAGCTGATGCACATTTGATTATCTATGATATTATTTTGGGAGACTTTTTACACAAACTTCATTAACAAAATGTTTCAGTAATAAAAGGTTTGTTCATCAACAGTACTCTGTTGTCTCTCCTGTGAGGATCATTCTCACTGGTGATGATATAAATTCTGTCAAACTGTGAAACCACAATATTTTCTGAGGTGGTTATCAAATTGTAAAGAATTTCATACTGCTGCAGCCCTGCTCAACACATAGGCACAGTAACTCTGACGCCAACTAGTGTTTTGAAGTGTATTAATGAGGTAACAATCTTCTTATCTCGCTCGGGACTAAAAAGAAAGACATTTGCACTGTTCAGCAAAATCCTAATAAATCCACTCTAATCATCAGACCTTCAGTTTCCCAGATTCTTACTTTGATGCCAACTGATCATGGTTAAAAATAAATTCTATTTTCTGTCCAACACATGATGAAAAGAAGAGATTATCAGGCTGGTAAGAGGATCCATCAGTGAGGTGCTGAGTGTTCACAAAGGTTATTAATTAAATCTTTAAGTGTAAAATAATCCATCATATCACTGATGCAGAGGAAGAGCTGAGACCCTCCTCTTCCTCTGCATCATCATTATATTACAACTGACTGCTGAAGTCGACCTCAGTCTGAAATCCATCACTCCCACCCACACACACACACACACACACACACACACACACACACACACACACACAGAGCTGCAGCGCTCCATGTGTCACTCTTCTTCTTCTTTTTCTTCTTTTGTTCACTCACTTTCTGTCTCTTCTGTCGTTTTAATTTCACCCACCCCCCCACCCCGCCCCCTCGCTCTCTCCCTCCCTCCATCTTTACCCACCGCTCCGTCACACACTCTCTCCCTCCCTGCTGACTTTGCCCTTCCTTGTGTTCCTCCACTCATTTTTTCCATGGCTTTTTTGGGTGCCTCTTCCCTCTTTCCTCTCTCCTCCTCCTCCTCAAACCACGCGACGCAGCACATCTGACGGCAGCGGCGGTTAACAGAGCCCCGTCTCTCTGCCTGCGTTGCCGCCACCACGGCAGTTAACTTAGTCCAAACCAGATGTTTGTTTTATTCCCTCGCTCTCGAGAGAGAGGCAGAAAAAAGAAAAGGGAGAGGCCAAATAAGAAAGCAAAAGGCCTTCTTGGCTTTTTTCGATGGGAGTCTTCCTCTCTTCACCCCAAATTTATATATAAAAAAAGAAAACAGGCCTCTCAGTGGGTTAGGGTGTTGTCCTCCTCGCTGAGGAATGCTGTCGACTCTATTCCTGAACTCCATCGCTGCCTGGAGAGGTGATGAGACCTCCACCAGTTATTCTATAACCTTCCTGAGACCATCTGACGCCTTCACCACGCTGTTTATCTAACACACACACACACACACACACACACACACACACACACGGAGCACCTGCAGATGGAAATGCAGCTCAGGTACACTCATTCTTTCACAGTCTTGCATGTTACCTGATGTATAATTGAAGACTTCATTCCAGAACAAGTGAACAGGGCCACTCAGCAACAAGACGGATCATCAGCCAATCAAAGTTGGACGGCGGCCGCCGCCGCTGCTGCAGCACATACGAACTCCAAATGTCCAAACTGTGACCTTTAAGGTGGATTTATGCTTTTATCAGGGCGCTACTGTCTCATATAGTTGTGTTTGTTTTATCTGCTGGCATTTTCTTTCCTCTCTCTGCCCTTTTTCTAATCTGACACAAAGTCAGAACGAAGTCCAGCATGTTTGAAATTCAATAAGTAAAGTTCAGGAGCAGATACAGACACCTCGGGGCTGTGCACGCTGATCGCATCAGCTGTTGGAGGTAATCATTAAAATAATCTGCAGTCAAGCCACACAAACAATCCTCAATATAAACCTTCACGTCGTTATCACAAAGTGAAAGAGTTGAACTCAAACTGATGACAGGTCCGTCTGCTGCTGTGGTCGTCTGTGGGTAAAATCCTGAATTAATAATAAATCAGTCTCTGTGAAGCTTTCACAGCAAGACAGAACAAAACAAGATCTGTCTTATCTTACGTATGACGCAGAGGACACAGCAGCAGAAGTTCATTCATCGATTAAGTGATTTCACACGTATGACGCGAGTCACACAAAATATTCTAGCATTCAAACTCGTGGGAGTGACACAGCGTGAATATGTGCATTGTGTTAAGAGTGAATGCGTGTGTGTGAAGTGCTGAATGTACGACAGGATAAATGAGACTTTGATGATGCAGCAGGAGTTCTGTGTAACTTCAGCTGATGAAGAATATAAGATATTGTTCTAGATTCTCTGTTAACGGTGCAAGAAAAACACAGTTTCTTTACAAATCCAAGGCACCTCACACACAGGGAGTCACTTCTATACAAATGGTGATTAATGTGAGTGAAATACTTCTTTAATAATAATTTAATGTCATGTAATCCTCCCTCAGGAGCTGCCAGTCATTGTTTGGGGGGGGGGGGGGGGGGGAGCAGGTGACTCTGTTCTCTGCTCATAATGAAGGTGTAGTGCCCGATAAAATGAGCACGTCAATTTTCCGCTGCAGTGAGAAGAGCCGTCGGCCCCTCGGACCCACCGACTGTAAAAACTCATTAACCCAGACACCTCGCAGAGAATCATTCGCAGCGAGATGATCTCAGGCTGAAATCGACTCCCGGCTGCTGAAACATCACAGGCGTCAAACAGCAAAACCCACCTTCAGGATGTCCACGTAGGGGGCGCCGTCGGCGCCGTAGCGGCTGCCGTTGACCTCAATGTGTTTGAGCCACTGGATGTGTGGCTGGGCGTCGCTGTAAACCTTACAGTGGAACTCCACGTCGCTGCCCACCACCACCGTCTGATTGGCTGGCAGGCCAGCCTGGAGGATGGGCCTGTGGGGGGAGCGCTCTGAAAGAGACAGCGTGGAGTCGTTAGCATGGGTCATAGAACAATCTTTGTAACGTGGACGACTCAGGTGTGTGTTAACTTGTTCAGAGTTCACACAGAAGCTGAGGTGAGTGAATCCTGTTTACCCAGAACATCCAGCTGGTAGGTGTGGGAGATGGCGCCGTACTTGTTCTGCACCACACAGGTGTAGTTCCCCCGGTCTGATGGCACGGCGCTCTCCATCACCAGACTCCACTGCTGGTGTCTCAGCTGGAGGGAGCACAGAGAGGAGGAGGAGGAGGAGGAAGAGGAGGAGAGAACAGTCAGGATATGTTATTTCAACCTGTCCAAGATCGTGAGGATACTGAACCTATTTTCAAGGATCATATTTCAGCCTCTCACATTGTTTTCATGTTTTCCAATAAGAAACCCATATTCGTTCATATCCCACGTATTTTGAGAGGCTGCGATCATGTGACCAATGCGCAGTGACAAGGAGGCAGGAAGTGTTTGTATGGAGGCAGGTTGGGGAGGTGGTGGATGGGAGTCATGTGTTCAGATCTGTGTGAACTTTGAGTCATGTTAAGGTTCGTCCTCACCATGTTTCTGTTCCTAAATCAACCTCTGTGACTTTACGTTAAAGACATAACGTCATTGATGAGGCACAAATATGAAGGATATCATACAAACTGTTGTACATGCACTTTTCTTGGGATACCGTACGAACCGTTCAGTGAGAACAGGCGTCATATTGTCAGTGTATCTCCACTGATGAGCAGACTTGTGTGTTCTGTGTCTCCTCTCTGACTTTGTAGGTTTGTAGGCGGAACTCTGCTTTTGATTTCCTCAGCAGCAGTTTGTTGAGTTTGAGTAGCGAGATGTGGAACTGATCAATGTGTGGTCAGATCGATCAGAGCTGATCGATGGGTTAGAGGAGCAGCTGCTGCAGAGGTGAGTCAACTTTTAGATCTGAACCACAGGATGCACAGATACCATGAGAACACGGCCAGTTTAATCTACAGCAGGCTGGAAAATTGATGGACAGCAGTAAAATAAGAGCGCTGCTGTTCTAAGTTAAAGACTGTTGTGTTCCTATATGAATTAACAATTGGTGCAGTTTCACTTCCTGACGCTCCGTCTGTGCACAGAGTCGCTCTGAGCTCTGAGACTGTGGTGCTCTGAATAACCAAACTGTATCTATACTCCAACAGCGCTCCCAGTGAGCGGTCAAGTACAAAATAACTGAGCGTGTGTTTATCCTTTAGAACGATACAAGAACAATGTTTGAAGATTCACTGAACAGATGCAGATGAAACACTGTTCATTAAATGACACAGCTCAAACAGAGACTGACGCCTCGTTCACTAACAAACGAGCGCTGTGTCCTCTCCAGTCGTCCTCTCCAGCAGCAGATCTCTTCCCTCGCTCCTTCCTTTGATGTCTCTGGCCTGAACCATCACAGAGCGGCCGGCGAGGTGAAACAGAGCGAGCTGTGTGCAGAGTATGTTTACTGGAGGTGCAGCCCCTCTGAACAAACATTTAAACTGCTAATACCACTTTAACCTCTTTGTATTAATTGCAGGCTGGTTGATGAAGAGCAGACGTGATGAAGAGAAAGCATCACTGACACTTGATGGGAACCAGTTGTGTTTGCCCGCAGCATGACGTCCAGCTGGGATCAAAGGAATGATCAGGTGTGTGCTGCACACTCTGGCTCAAATGTTGAACTGTACTTTGTTGAGATGCAGGATTGCTGCACAACAGTGATGGATTTGACTCAGCGTGCCACAGAGCTCCAGATGTTTCAGCAATCATTGCAACTAATTGATTATTTTCATAAGAGGGAGCTGAGCAAAGACTCTTGAAATCATTTTCTTCTCCGTCTGCACTCGGCACAGGCTGGCTTCTTTTTTTGCACCTCTGAAATTGGCTCCAGGGTGCCAGTCAGGAGCGATCCGTCCCCGCAGAGTCCAAGGTTACATTTTGCGTAGTAATTTAAAGCATGTGTGTGTGGACGGCAGCGGCAGACAGATACTAAGTTGACAGATTCAGAAGCCGCTCAGAGGCAGAGTGAGCGGAGCAGCGCAGCACGGCGAGGCGAGAACAGAGAACCTGCTACGCATCGATAGGCAGAGTCTCCACGGGCCAAGAGGGACGACCTCCGCAGCTTAAGTGGAAACATGCGGCGCAGACACCGACGCTGTGCTCACTGCTGCGAGACAAGCGTGGAGTGAACTCCTGCGAGAGAGGTCAGAATTACTAAAGACGGGAGTGAGTGATGTCAACAAAGAGCCTTTTTCAGGGTGGAACACTTAACATCACCTGCGTAGGAAAATGTGCCGACCCGGAGAGGGCTTAGTGTTTTCACAAACGTTTAACCCCACGCGTGCAGGTAGGAGGCCAGCCATTCACAGGACGTATATATTAGTAGGTCGAGGATCTCCTCCCCTCCTCCTCCTCCCTCTGTCTCACAGTATACACTCCTTGACTCTGTCTTGGAGGCGCATGCGGAAAATAATGTAACAGTGTAAATATTATGCCTGTGTGTGCTTTCTGCAGTTGCGTGGTAACATAGAGCAGCAGCCCGCTCTACGCTGGCAAATGGCTCCACCCCGTCTACCCCTCTCAGAGCCGGGGAGTCAAACTCAAGTCAATGGCTGCTCTCATGAGCAGATGAGTGACGCCTTCTGCTGCGGTCGCCGAGCTCCAAGCTCCGAGGAGGAGGAGGTGGAGGAGGAGGAGGGAAAAGAAAGAAAGAAGTGGCAACGCATGAGAAGGGAAGCTAAAAGGTGGTAAAATACGAGCTGAAGTCGCAGCTCAGAGGCCAAGACCACCAACAGAACCAGAACGAGGCTGCGATCTCAGTTACGATTTTATTTCAGTCTCCATTTCATAAAGAGACCTCATTTGATCACAACATAAAGTCAGCGAGGGCTCTGTGCTTCTGCTGAGCTACTCAGACGTTTAATGCTTCTGATGCCATGACATCATTCAGTGTTACCTTCTTTCTTCATTTGTTCGGTCAGAAATCCTCTCGCCCTCTGAACAGTTGTTAACAGTTATCAAACTACAACAAAGACTAAAGTTAACTGTCAGGAAACTGATCCTGTTTCTCCCTCCTTGTTCTCAAACTTGTGTTAAAGTGTGTGATACAGAGCTGGAGTTTCACCCACATCCAACACATTTGTGTGTCAGCTCGCACACTTTACCTCAGCCCGTCGCCATTTTCTCATGAGTGTCGATGGCTACTGTGCATGAATTATTATATTATTATATTATTGTATTACTGTATGAAATGACTCCACGCTCAGTAATCTTACACTTCCTGTTTTGACTCTACAGCCTAACCAGGGTCAGAGGCTGCAAGTTAGCCTTGACTACAAACCTGTCTGCAGCTTTGTATTTTACATATGAAGCAGCGTTTTATGCATCTGTCCTCGTCAAATATACAAGTCAATAAATAAATGTGTTACTCTAAACAGAGAAGGAAGTGAGATGGCTCACTGCTTAGATACTTCCATCGTCAGGAAGAAAAAACATTTGTTGATTTGTTTTTGCCCCATCGAGTGACTGAGCTGCTGAATGTATGAGCCCAACGTGGGATTTTAATTGCCCAGTTGGCAAACAGGTAATCCTTATTGTTTTTACCTGACAGCTTCAGTTACTGCAGATTCTGATTATGTTCAGTTTGAAATGTTCGTGGCTGCTGTCAAAGAAAAAAAAAGAAAAATGACGCATGTTTCCACTCTGAAAATCCCAGCGAAGTTTCAGCTCAATAAAAGCTGTAATTATGATCTAATCTGTGGACGAGCGTGTAATCCTTTAATTTAATCTGTCGGCATGAAAATCAAACCAAACTGCAGATACCAGATTCAAACTGGGCAGATTTTAGTCTTATGTTTTATCTACGTATTTGAGGATTGTGATAATTTCACTATTTGATATTTTTTATTCAAACGAAAGTTTAAAAAGAACAAACTCTATGACACTTTGCCCCTCAGTGTCAATGAAGTATTTCTGATTATCAAATCTTCACAATAACTATTTTTTAAATATTTTTTTGATGGTTTGCATCTAATATTTGTTTATTTTTATTCATTTAAAAATGAGATTATGTCACTTTTAAAAGAGGAAAATTTAACAACTTTTGCTTTCAAATGAAAAGTCGATTTATAAACACTAAAGGAATACTCCTGACCAACTGTATTCACTCAGACACTTTGCTGTTACAGATAGAGCTGGGCGTCATGGCCCTAAAATAATATCAGGATATTTTTGTGATAATGATATTCTTGACTATATGAAGAATTACTAAAGAAAATTATTATTAATATAAGAAGATAGAACTGTAACAAAATCAGTGATGTATTTTTACAGTTTGCTTCAAATCCTCAGTAAAAACTAAAATGATCTCTCATTTCTTTAGTTTGTGAACAACAACAGTAACTCAGAGTCAGATTCTGTTACGATATTAATACTTCAACTAAATCACATTTAAACAAATGTCGCCTGGATCTATAAATATATAAATCATCTCTGATCATCAGGCTGTAACCTGAGACAGAATCACTGTGCTGCTGCCAGAGGAGCCGCTGAACGAGTTCCCTCTGAGCCGACGCCACACTTTATTCCACACTACTGAAGCTCCTCCTCTTTTTGGAACCACCAAGGAGTCCATCATCATCTCGCTTTTCAGACATGCTTGTTGTTGCCGTGGGTAACAGTATGACAGCAATATGTCAACAAGTCAATGGATTTTTCGTAAGATATTAAAGATGATACCAGTGTTATCATGAACGAGATGATATGACACATCTGTAGTTACAGCTCAACTTGGTTGTATGACAGTGGTGGCTGATAGTTAACGTGAAGCCGATCTGAACTGTGACCTCCTAACTGTCACTTCTAGGAACTTTCAGCAGAAGTTACAACGACTTAATTGTGGACTTTAATGCCACCGTTGTTACAGCTGCTTCGAGTGTGAATACACTCAAACTGAATCTCCTGTTCTTTGTTAATTATTAACTCTGAGTCACGTTTCCTCTTTAAGTCTCGTCTGTCTGTCTCTCGGCACATTTAATTATTTTCCTCCTACATGCGGCTGCTGTTATGAGCGTGTTACTCTGGCTAACCTCTGGTGAACCTGCAGCATTAGTCCCCAAACGTGATAATCCCATCCATTCCAATCATGCCAGATTCCAAACAGAATTAAATTATTAAGGAGCTTACGTTCGAGTCATACGAGGCTTTAAAGGTTTTAGGGCTTTGGCTGTGGACCTACAGAAGGGCAGCAGCCATGGGAATGGACAGGCAGCTTCACACTGCAAAAAGTGTGCGTCCAACAGAGACGTTAACGTCTTTATATGGAGGAGAGAGACGAGAGGAGGAGGTTTGGATTGGTGCTGAACTGAGACAAACAAAGTTATCAGCTTTATTCTGAGATATTTTTGCCGGCCTGACGGAGCCTGCCGTGGAGCACAGCGAGGTGACCTCACCCTATTGGCTGATTCTTCACCTCTTTAATCAAATCATAAACCGCCAGCTTAACGGCTTCATAAAGAGAGAGACAGACATTTCTTGCAGTGTAGCAGTTGTCTGAGAAAACACAGGAAGCTCTGCTCCCTTTATAGTCCAAACCCTCCGTCTTCACCTCACAAAATAGCCCTGTCAGAACCAGCGGGGCCAGTTACCAGAATTTATGACTGTGTCAGAGCCGAGCAGTGGCCCGGAACTGTGCTACCGTCTAATTTGACCTACAGAGAAAGCGGAAATAGATAGAAGCGGCCCCGAGGGCTCGCTATTAAAGCTGGCAGAGTCTGTGGCTCTGTTGCCTGAGTTTGGCTCTGTGTGCCGCTGCATCAACATCCAGGAGACGACTGTGAAATTGGAAGTTTGAGAGTTCAGAGGAGAAAAAATGGGTGAGAATCTGTCTTTGACTCCCTGGTGCATTTGGGTGAAACGACAGGGGGGAAAGGTGAAGGAGCGCGGGTGGACTAAATTAAAAAGAGTCCAAAAATAATCTTGCAAAGTGCAGAAATTCCTGCGCAGCCTACAGAGAGTCACAACCCGGGCTGTGTTAAACTCTGGCCTGGAAAAACACGGATTTAAAGTGCTTAAAGTCTTAAAAAGTAACAGTGTGGAGCCACTTCAGGAGCCGGCCCTGGAAACCTGTCAAAACAGGGACTGAACAATCAGTTAAGAGCCGAGCGAGCTGCACTAAACCAAACACAATAATTACATTGTCAACTTTTGTCCTGCTTGTGCTGCCGCAGTTTAGCATGAACACAATAAAACCCCTTCCACCATATGTGGCGACACACAACAGCATTGGCTGTGGCTGTCAAAGACTCAGGGCGCCTCAATGGGCCGGCGACACGCCCATCTCTCCCCACCTCCATCTGATGGCTCAATAGAGGGGTGAACTTTGACCTTCAGGCCCTGCCCCTCCACGCCAGAGGAGGCTCAGAGCGCCACAGTTGTCTGGGAAGGTGGAACAATGCTCCGGCACGTCGCCCTGCTGGAATTTCATTTTCCATTTTACAAATGAGCCACACATCCTATTTACTGTTTCATTTAGTTTCAACAGACGCAGCGTTTAGTTCTCTGTGTCGCATCTCAATAGATGGACACAGTGCTCATGTGTGAACGACCTGCAGCGTGCTGAAGAAACTGAGATTATACATCAGGTCTGTCTGATGTGTGCTTTACAGAGGGATTATTATACGACACGTTACGATATCAGAAACTCAGACGAGTCGACACCAACACCAGTCAAATTCCACAATTCTTAATTTTAACACCACAGTAAAAACAAATCCTCTGAACTTCAACATCCACTCCTTTAATAAAAACACTACATTAAATTATTTTCCAAATGTTTTTCAACTCCTGGCGACCAGAAAAAAATGGCTGACGTGCAGCACTCAGCGAACAAGAAGACGTTTTTCACAGGAGAAGACGCTCGGCGCACGCCACACTGCTGGTGTTTGTAGCAGAGTGCAAACACGTGGTGCTCCAACATACGCCGGCCTCAGGAATAATACGCTTCTCTTTCTGTTGAGTCGAGGAGTTCTTCTTTTGTCATTTTACCACAGACGAGAACACGTGCAGGCGTTTCTGCATCTGTTAGGTTTGAAAGAACGCACCAAAGAGGTGCTGAGGAAAAACAAAAAAACAAGTTTTGCCGTTTTGAATTTTGCCATCGATCACTGGTACCGAGGTGTCGATTCTCGTTACATCTCTACTGCAAATATTAACACCATTGAACTGTAGTTGTTGAGAAATTATTTTCCTGACACTCTGTTCTCTCTTTAAAAACTAAAGTTAGTCAGTAAACATTAAAACTACAAACTAGACTAATAAATTATTTCCAGCAGCTCCTGAATGCAGCGTGACAAACACCAGCACTTTCTCATAACACTGCTGTAAGAAAAGTCCTTCACAAACCTAAAACCCACAAAGAAAATACACCCGAGTGTGAGACACGTTCTGTAGGAGGTGAACCTGACGTGTGTGTGTGTGTGCGTGTATGTGTGTACATCTCCTCATATCTGACAGAAACAAATGATATTTCAGGCCCGTACAGACAATGAAACCTGCTGTCAGGATGGAACAAAGCCGAACACGCAGCGTCCTGTGAAAGGCCTCTCTGAAGCACTCCACTGTGAAGACAGGAGGTACTTTAGTGGGCGGGTAATGGACCTTAATGGTCCCTCAGTCACTAACTTTCTCTCACACTCATCTCACGGCACTTAGACTAAATGACAAACTGTGCTGAGTGGAGAGGACTGCATTGTGCTGATCACGGATCAGTAAGCAAGTCAGTTACAGTCTCACACACACACACACACACACACACACACACGTGCTGGCAGCCCTGAGAGACGGCTGACAGAATCGTCCCATCAGCCGTCCAAACCTTAAAAATCTGACACGGTTGCGATTCATTCAGCTGAAATTAAGCACGGCTGTCGGATCAGAAATGATCTTGTCATGTGAAAGCGGACAGCAGAGGAAGACGCTTCACCTTGAGGACCTGCTCCAGGAATAGAGTCTTTAGAAGGCCATTGTCAGGCTGTCAGGACTCAGGGTGCCCCCTCACCCCTCACCTACCACCCATCTACCCCGACCCTGCACCATGAACTCATCACAGGCACATGTGAGGTGGGCTGACCAGGGCGCTGACACGGACACACTGAATGCACCACAGAAACTCTGTCTGTCTGTTACGTGTCTGTCTGTCTGCACAGTGACGATTCAATCTGCAGCCAGTCCGTTAATAACATCTGTTGTTCAGTCTTCTTCCGTCTGCTCCTTATGAATCTAAATAAAGTGAATATCCACAGTGTGTCAGATTCTTCAAACTAAAACTAAAGACCATCTCGGTAACAGCAAATGATGCATTTAATGTTTCCTGCAGCCACGGCACACTGAGGGTATATATTATATATCAAAATATCATGAAGGTGCTCAGCAGCATTACAAACACCAGAAAAAAATATCGACATTGTACATTTCTGTAAACCACAGACATCTGTATGTTATCATGAAGCAGATAAACTTTATGTGTCTTTACATTTCAGCCATGCTGTGGCTAAACTGTGCCGCAACCTTTACTATTAAAATTAAAATATTAAAAGAGGCGGTATTGGCCAACAACAGGAGAAAAAACAAATCAGCCTGGAGCCACAACACGTATCTGAATAACAGTAACAGCCTGTTGAGCCTGAATGAGCTCATTAGGTCTAAAGGAGCAGTCATTGTTTTGGCTCCTCTGCAGCGGCTTATTCATAATTATTTAGGACTTTAACTTTGCAGCACTGAAGACGAAAGCAAATGAATCTGTCCACACATTATTAGATCCTCTGTGTTCCTCCAAGATTTTCCCTTGTTTGTGGAATCCACAGATAGAGAGACTTCAGGTGAACAGCCAAAGACAGAATGAGCCTTAGTGAGACCAAGCAACCACCACTGAAGTTGTGTCAGCAGGTAGCAGACCTGTTACACACATTATAGTTGATGAAACGTTAAAACATTGTTTAATTGGACAGTTGTAGACTGCAGTAATCACTTCAGGCGTACAACAGTGACAAACAGAAATCTGAATGTTAGAAAATAACCATCATTCATTTCCATATCATGAGATTATCATGAGACATGAGATTGTTTTTCTCTAGTAGTTGTTGTATAGTATGTTGTGTTTGCTGCATTCTGGTCAGGTCTCTCTTGTGAAAGACATTTTCAATCTCATTGAGACTTCCTGGTTAAATAAAGGTAAAGACAAGACGGAAAAGAAAGGAGAAATAAAATCATATTTTGGCTTCAAATTTCTGCTTTTCTTGGCACTCTCCAGCCTGAAAACACAGCGATGTCTTGGCACTATCACCTGGCTGGAAAAACAGTGACAGGATGCTAAAATACACCGACATCAAGGGGCTAAACAGGCGCCAGGAACACAACGATGGGTCGCTCTAACAGTTGTCTGCAGCTTAGCAGGCGTCTCCCCCTCCACCATCCCCTCCACCTCCTGATGACAAAGTCAGCTCTGATACTACCTCACTTTAGAAACACTGATATGATTCATATGAATCGTACAAATATATAACGTATATCTGTGGTGTGCAGAAAGGTTTTCTTGTTGTGAGTGGGCGGAGCATTAACCACTGTGACTGACGGGACAAAGAGAAGAAACATCTGCAGAAACCTCTCAGGAATAAAGAACAAAGAACGGAGACAGCACAGTGTTTGACTGACAGGTGATCTCTGGGAAATGCAGTGCACAGACACCAACAACAATCACAGCGTGGCAGCAGCATCTGAAGATAACCATGTTAAAAAATTAGGCGACAAGATAACAACATTAAAATCATCACTCAGGTTAACTGGTGACAATGTGACGTGATTCACAGATGATCTTCAGGACGTCACTTTAAAAAGAAAAGACGTCACTGATGAGTTTTGTATTCATGTTTTAAACGGTTTAGCACAGCGGATTGTTCTGGAGGAGGAGGAGGAGGAGGAGGAGGAGGAGGTTAGCAGAGGTTTTGACATGAGGATGGGTGAAGCTGTTACCCCTGACCCCTCTGAAGCCAGGCCGTGTCACAGGCTTGTCTGTCAACCAGCAGCCTGATTCTATAGAGGATGACCTCTGTGTTCACCTCCCTCAAGGCCAACAGCGGCCACATGGTGACGGGCTAACTGGATTTGAAAACTGCTCCGGGACACGACGGAGGGAGGAGGAGGAGGAGGAGGAGGAGGAGGTGTGTGATAAGATCCTGATAAAGACACAGAGAGGAACGTCTCAATAACCATCTCACACCTCCATCACTGACAGACGTAATAAACACGCCGATGCAGTAACACGTGACTTTAACATGTTCATTCTGATGAAGACACACAACATCCAGTAAAGTTTAAATCAAGTTTAAGAGTTTAAAGAACAAAGTTAAATGAAGTTCACTGAAAGTAAATTAACAGGGTGAGCTCTGCGCGGAGAGATAAGGGAAGTGCTTTCCTTTCTGTGATTGAGGTGAATCCGACCTTTGACCCGCTGAAGACACAAAATGAAGACGAGTTAAAGCAGAATCTCACTGAGACGTCTCTGCAGCACAAAGTTGTGAGTGCTTTTGAAAGTGGTGCGAGACATGAGCAGAGACAACAGAGACAAAGGGCTTTGGCACAAAGCCTACAACTACCAGAATGCACTGCAACACACCAGAGCAATAAATGCCTCAGAACAGACTCAGAAACAGAATCTTGGTTCATATTTAATCAGCGCTGCTTAGCTTTACTGTTTGATCTCAGTTTGAGTGACATTTTGCAGGTGAAGACCAGGGGCCCCTCACACTATGGGGCCCCTCACACTATGGGGCCCCTGGGCCTGAGCCAGGTGGGCCCGTTCAGTCTTCCATCCATGTATAAACCTGCGCTCACTGCCAGAATCAGAATCAATTTAACCACCAGGCTGAACCTATCACGTCCTGTCTGATCAGACACCTAAACACATCACTGCACCACAGTCCTCAGCTCTGTCAGCGTGGGTGGCCACAGTGGGAACAAACCCCACGGCAGTGTCTGGAGCCAAACTGGACCCGCTGAGCTACACAGAGCGGAAAATGTCCAGGAATTTGTGTGTGTGGATTCGGTGACAAGTCGCTGTCACAGCTCCACTGACACAACACAGTCCAAGGCCAACAGGACATCACATATGTGGATCCTCAGCTATACATATCAGCTGCTAATTATACACTCAACATCCCACAGGACAGTGTTAACGCTCGGCTGCTGCTGCACACACACTACGCACTGCACACTCCTCACTGAGACCCCGACATTAAGATCTTAACATGGCCTCCGTCACCACGGAAACATCTCTATACTAACATCTTTAACGTCCCATCGTTGGGTCGAGGTCATATATGTGTTGAGCAGACGCTGTGACGGTCAGTGTGGGATCAACCTGCTGCAACGACACACACACACTTTATCAGCACAGATCCTGACGCTCTCTAAACACGCTGAGAGTCGCTGCTGCAGAGCGTCCTGAGGGCTGCTGACAGGTGTGTGTGAGTGTGTGTGTGTGTGTGTGTGTGTGTGTGTGTGTGTGTGTGTGTGACAGGGGGAGGGAGACAACTGCTGTTGGTCTGCTGGGAGCAGATGTTGGAGATCTCTGTAAACTGTTAATAGCTGCAGGATCTCATTACATTTAACTCTTTAGATGCCAGAGCTCCACTGGGGAGAGGAGAGCGGCTCTCAGCTCCTCGCTGCTGCTGCTGCAGCGCCACACACTAACTCTGCTCTGCTCCGCTCCGGCCACGTCCACACAGACAGCCTTTCATTTTAACACAATCTATGTACACATGAGCTTTTCAGAAATAATCTCTGTCCATACGAACCACATATGTTCCTAATGACTAATTTATCTGACGTTTAAACACAAGTTTCAAGTTGTTGACTCGTATGAAAGTATGAAAACACTCAGAAACAGTAAAAACTGAGCACAACTTCATCTCTGAGGTGAAATATTGTCTGCAGAAGAACACTGTGCACATTATCAGAGCTGATTAAATCATTAATCACATTTTCTAACAACAAAATGGTTTTTTTAATGCTGCTGAAACACGAGACAACGGCTCACGACATAAAAGTTCACTTTTATCAAAACCAAACTTTTTTAGAAAAAGAAACGTGTCTGATTATTATTATTATTATTATTATTGTTATTATTAGCTGTTGTTGTTGGACATCTTCCATGTGTGAGGTTTTGTGTATTTGACCTGATAACATTTCTGTGTTGTGCTGATGGATGACGAGGGGTTAACAACCTGGCATGTTGGGTTTGTTATTGGTTAACGGATTAATCCCCTGATTATGGGTCATGTAGATGTGCAGACATGAAAATAAAATATCAGTAGTAAGGCTGGTATATTCCTGGTGCCAACTAGTGAGGGGAGCAACGTGTAATCAACTAGTCGACTAACTGCAGAACATCCCTCATACACACACGCCTGAAAACACACGTCACATGACCATCATGCAAACTGAGCACGTGATGTGTGTTCTGCTGTAAACAAGACTCAGACTGTCGACTCTCAGGAAACACTACAAGGATGGCAAAAAGTGAGAGCAGAGATTTCTCAGCTCGGACGGATGACGAGGTGGAACGGTTACTGAAAGTGACACACGAGGAGGACTGAGCGACTGAGAACAGACTGGGAGTCAGTGCAAAGCAAATCTGGTGACAGATCAGAGTGATGCTGAGAGCATTATCCATCACAGAGGAAGTCATGGTGACCCACACAAGACGGATACAGTCACTCAGGTGTGTAGACCTGACTTTAATGTTTCGGTTTGACAGGTTGAGGTTGATAAGAGCCAAACAGGAAGAGAACCTGGAGGTCTGTGCATCATTTTCAAAAGTCTCCATCTCCACCCGTCCACATTGAAACACAGCAGACAGCTCTGGAGTTTTCAAACTCATATAAACTCTTATAAAACAATGGTCTGCACAAAACAAAGGGCCTCACCTCCTCTCTACGGAGGAGACACACACACTGTGGGGAGGTTTTACGTCTCCTTGTAGTTGTTTTTGTGTCATAATGCAGTCATTTGGGTCTTTCTGAGATATTTTGGGTCATTTTTGGTTGTTTTGTTTAGTTTGCAGTGATTGTGTGTCTCCTTGTGGTTGTTTGGAGTCTCTTCCTGGTCTGTATGTGTTCATCTTAAAGACACTTTGCAAGTTAAGACCAGGGGGGAGGGGGGGGGGGGGGTGATGTTAGGTGGAGTTGGAGTGATGTGGACGCTGTAAATGCAGCAGTAGTTGTGCCTTTTAAATTGAAAACGTTTTAGTGAGGATGCAGCCTCAGAGATGCAGTTTTAGTGTCACAAGAAAACAAAAACAAAAATTCTCTCCTCATCATCACTTTACTAAGGAAGGATGGAGTGAGGACAGATGGAGGACGGAGTGAGGACGAAGGACAGGCAGAGGGAGAGTGAGACACAGGACAGAGGGATCGTGGAAGATTTTACATCTCTGGGCATCGTTTTAGAATTTCTACGTCATTAAATTTGAGTTTATTTTGAAGCAAACACACGTTTTGACTGTTTGAATTCCGATGTTGTGACCACACTGAGTTTGTCCTTTAATCCTACAGCTCAGGGCCATTAAAGCAACACTAAAGTAAACCAAGCGCTGTTACTTTAAGCAGTGCCATTCCACATGGGAGCCAGTGTTTAGAGTCCGTCCCATGACAAACTGAGCACAGCAGCTGTTTGCTGCACTGCATTACTGTCAACATTCAGCTAGCACGCGAGCACGCATGTATGTGTGTGTGTGTGTGTGTGTGTGTGTGTGTGTGTGTGTGTGCCACTCTGCTCTCAGCACAGCAGCTCGACCCTACACTTTTATTTCAGTCAGTTTATCCGAGGCTCAGAGCGGCCGCATCCTGCCAGAGGCATCCGGCCCTGCGCCGTGTTTTCTGACCTTTATTCACCGTGAGAAGGTTCATGGAGCGTGAGCGCTCTTTCAGCACTCTGCTTCACACCCGTCCACTTATAGACGCTCACACCAGGGAGCATCGCAGCACTCCCGCTCCTCCACTGATGGACACACAGCAGGATTAACATACCTTGCTATAAGGCTCTGTGATGGAGGCTGAAGGTGGGCGGAGCCTCGCCTCCTGCTGACAGTGTTTTTTTGGCGCTGGTGTGAGGAAGTGAATCTTTAAATGACAGTGCCCTTTAGGTGTCAACATGTGGGCTCACCTTGATGCCTCCCATCCTCTGCTCTCCCTTGAACTCTTTGCCGTTCTTCAGCCAGTGGATGGTCGGCGTCGGGTTTCCGGACGCGGCGCAGCGGAACTTGACGGTGTTGGCAGCAGGAACGGCCAGAAGCTTCTTGTCCATCCGGTCAGGCCTGGTCCAGTATGGAGCCTCTGTGGGGGGGAGACAGGGTGTCAAGTCAGTCATGGAAAACTACAGGTCCCAAGTCATCTGAAATATGAGTATCGAGTCATTTGTAAAGACTCTTAAAGCTATAGCGTGTAACTTCTACAGGTCTGTAAATGTCCGTTTCACCCAAGCCACTACTAGAGGAGATGACACAATGCTGATTAAGCCGATCGGCTCCTCTAACATCTCGCAGTATTTTTCAATATATATCATTTTTAGTTTGCATGTCGACCGGCGACATTCCCGCGCTGGCACACAGGAAATGCTTCCTCACAACAAGAAGGGAGGGGGAGGAAGAGCAGAGAGTGTCATAGCAAGAGGTAGAGCGCAGGTAGAAAGAGAAAGCAACATGGCGGAGAACCCAAAGAAGCGGCCGAGACACGGTTCCTCGTTGGAGAGCCCTGAAGGAAGAAATTGGGCTGAGGGCAGACACGGATGTTGCCTTGCTGCTGTTGGATAAGTAAGTGACTTGGTTTATAATTATATTATGAGTAGTATGTGTTGCTGTTACATGTACTGGACCTAGTACTTTATTATTTTCTTGGAAATGGTGCTATGAACGTAATGTAATGTTGGCAGCCTGGTGTTCGCCACGTTGTGTAGCATTGTGTACACGGTGTGAAGCGAGTGTTACTCTGTGTACACGGTGTGAAGCGAGTGTTACTCTGTGTACACGGTGTGAAGCGAGTGTTACTCTGTGTACATGGTGTGTGGCGACTGACGAGTGTTACTAAAACTACTAAAACTTAAAACTTCACTGATTCATTTCTAATTTGTTTGTTTGCTTGCTTTTTTGTAAACTGTACATCTCTGACACTTTCTGTGACTCCTTAGTCTGGAACTGTGTTTAATTTTGCAATCTTTGTTTTTATCTTTTTCTTTCTATGTATGATTGTTGTTTATCAGGGGCGGTGTCTTCATGAGCCATGTTTGGCTTCTGACCTCTCCGGCACAATGTTTTTATTCCTGTATTTTCTACACTCCTGTGCAAATAAATAAATAAACTAAAATAAATGAATAAGTCAAGTCTCAAATCATTTGAGATGAGAAGTCCGAGTCAAGTCTCGAGTCAGTTGACACAACTTTATATCAATGCTTAAGTCACTCGAGACCATCTGTCGGATAACATCCTCCTCCTCGTCTTCATCATCCACCTGAATGTGACTATCTGACCTGCTGAAAGTAACGACACTGCTGCAGATAAAGTTATGTGTCCTGCAGGTTACGTCACATTTTCTTTAGTGTTTCTTGATCAAACACGCAGAATATCTGTTCCAATAAACTTTGATGACAGGTGAACGTTTCGGGGTCAGTGTGTAAACATGAGGCACAACGAAAGGTCCTCATTATTTTTAAACGTGCAACAATTTTAGACATAAACTACAGGCGTGGTGTGCAAAGACCTTCAGACCCTCATGAGCCTCAAGAACAACCTCTCAGGTGACAAAGGATTTCAAATGAGTTCTTGTCTGTCCTGTAGCTGAGACCAGGTTCTTTAACTGACTTTGGTTCAGTGATTGAAGCAGGTTGAACCCTGAGACTTAAAGTTTTTATCTTCAGGTCTCAGGTCTGATCTGTGTGACTTGACTGTGCCAACATGCACCACTCTCTGATCCGCACAGATGAGCCCTTAGTTTTCCATTTTCTGGTAAATTCTCTTAGATCATAGACGTTTGGGGAAAGACCCTGCAGGAACTCATAGTTACATGTTTGAGTAATAGTTTAAAGATGGCGCAGACATTACAACTTGCTCCTCTGCCCTGTCTTCAGATTGGTCCATGTTGGATGAGTTATGAACACATGTGCAGCTGTGGTTTCACTGGAGGTCTTCCCTCACCGCTCCCAGAAACAACACACACACTACCTGCACACAGTTCTCTGCCCTGCCGTCCCCACAGAAGCTGCTGCGCTCAACGTGCACAGTCGCTGTAAAACACAGTTTGATGCACGTTGAAAGGACACAAACGGGTGTGTGAAGCGTCACGAGGACCAAACAAAGCTCATCATCTCCGTCCCCCTCGATAACAATGGCAGAGTTCATTTGAATCGTGCGATCCTGAGAGAGTGGAAACCTGTCAGGGCGATTTATTGAGTTGTATTGAGAAGACGGAGGACAAAGAGGGTGTAGCCAGTCAGAGAGGCCTATTGTTCCTGCTGTGTGGGTGTGGAGGCTGAGAGCACTGAGGCATGGCTCGCTCTGTGTGTGTGTGTGTGTGTGTGTGTGTGTGTGTGTCTCCAGGACAAAAGCTGGGGAGGTGGCTGACCGGTCATCAGATGTCTCTTTTACTTTCTAAATGCAGGAGGAGACAGAGGAGCTAATTACCATCTCAATGTCTGCGCTTGTGTGTGTTCATGTGTGTGTGTGTGTGTTATCAGACTCGGGTCAAACAACAGTTAAGAAGTAACTCTCACCCTCGAGCACCACACAGGTGTGGAGATCGTCAGTGGAGATGCACCGGTCAGTCTCAGATCTGATTCTGTGCTCGTCAAATTAACATGCAGCACGATGATGGTTCACACAGCGGCACAGACACTGTCTGACTGTTGCTGCAGCTTTAGTTTAGTTTACTTTAGTTTAGCAGGATCCCCATAATGCACTGCAGCAGCTATTCTGAGGTCCAAAGCACCTTTACATTTGTGACAGTGCACAAAAAGTATATATAACATTTAACCAAATATGCAGACTAAAACAGTGACACAGACAAACAACAGCTCCTGCTCACATAATCATTAGACAGAAGCTTTTCATGACATCATTTGGGGCTAAACTTTGCTCTGATCACCTGATGATGCTCCATTACTGTAACATTACACCAAATATTTAAATAATACTCAAATACCAACACTTTGTTGTGTTCTGTTTGCACTGGGAAGTTCCAGTCAGAAGTTTGAACTGAAGTCAGATTTCTGATTCAGAAAGTGGGAGGAGCTTCACCAACCTCGACCTCTACGTCCAACAGACAGACAGACAGACAGACAGATGCTTTTATACACAAACAAAGACACAGAAAACAAGAATAAACAGTGACAGTCTGGTCCCAGCACTGTGACAGAGAGCTGTTCCTACAGCAGACATGATGGAGGTGCAGCTTTACGCTCTGCACATTGAAAAGCTGCAGTAATAAACTCTTCATCAGCTCCTCTGTCTCGTTTGTGTCTCGTTAAAACAGTCGTACACAGTCCTGTCCTGCATCTATCTGTGGACACGTTGCTGTCGTGTTTGTACGCACTGAATACAGCGTAAAGTGTTGTGAAGAAGAACCTGACGAACTGTTGATGCTGACGACATCTTGGTTCCAACTCGTGTTGTACTGGAGCACAGGTGTGACGTCACTCACAGCTCAGGGACTCAAAACCAGCAGGTCAGAGTTTAAAAAATTAGAAATCGGAAACAGCAGGTCAGAGGGTTTATTTTGTCTTGTATATTTTTTTGTGGCTCTCTGCCCATATTGTACAGGACAGTCTAAGAATTGAAGGAGAGACAGAGGGAATAAAGTGCAGCAAAGGGCCGCAGGCTGGACTCGAATCTACGGCCGCTGTGTCAAAGACTCTGCCTTCTCGTACACGACGCCTTCACTATAATAATAATAATTTATTTTGCTCTACAATAATAATACACTGGATTTATTTAATGTTTTTCTGGACACTCAAAGACACTTTACAGAGAACAACAAAACAAAAAGAAAAACAAAAATAAAATGATCCATCAGAAGGGAAACACTCAGAGAGGGAGAAGAACACAGTGTGAAGAGGCTGTAGGAAGACGTGTGTTGGTGTGTGAGGTGTAAACCGCCGGGCGCCACGAAAATAATGACAGGATGGACTTAAAAAAATAAAAATAAAAATTAGAAATCAGAAACAGCAGGTCGGACTTTTTAAAAATGGGAATCTGAATTGGAGGGCGGGACCTCTGAAAAACTGGAAATTGGAAAAATTGCAGTTGGTGTGTGTTTTGATAAAAACCTGTGTGTGACGGGCTCTGATCATGTGTGTGTGTGTGTGTGTGTGTGTGTGTGCGTGCGTGCGTGTGTGTGTGTGTGCGTGCGTGTGTGTGTGTGTGATAAAGCTTTGGGTGTTCTGATATATATATATATATATATCTGAGCAGAGGGAGATTCAGTGATGAAAGACGGATCTTCTTAGAAAGCAAACAAACAGAGTGTGTGTGTGTGTGTGTGTGTGGGTGTGTGTGTTTACAGACCCTAATGGAGCAGCTGAACGCTGCTCCCTGCTTCACTTAGAGACTCCCCAGCTCGCTCCATGTGCAACCACACACACACACACACACACACACACACACACACACACACACACACCGCCTCCACCTTAAAAGGGAAATATCTGTTAGATTTCATGACTCGTGTGTCTCTGCGTCTCCTTGCTCGCGGCGTATTTGGAGCACCACACTGCGCAGCGTGGGACGACCCTCTGAGGAGTCTCAACACATTGTTTTCTTGGCATCATCATCAGCCACACACACACACACACACACTCATGCTCGGTCAAACAGAAACATACACTGGGTTTTTAAACAGTTTCTGTTTCTCCTGATGTGTGGTCTCCTTCCTCCTCCTCCTCCTCCTCGTCCTCCTCGTGAGGACACCTTGCTTCAGCCACACTGATGTTTTTACCCAGAAATAGACGCCTGTGTGGATCCAGCACGTCTCCATGGTTTTGTCCCACAAACACACTGCGCTGCGTATATTCGCTGACCTTTAGCTGCTAAGTGCTAACTGCTGTGTTTCTGCACGAGATCACCTGTCAATCAAACTGAGTGGGCGGAGCTGAAACAGCATCTTTGTGTTTTCTGGCAAATTCATTTTCTGTCACACGTGCCAGTTTTTTGTCTGTTCAAAGCTCATGGCGCTCAGACTAACTGCACCACTCTTCTTCTTCTTACTCAGTCACCATCACTTCCTGTGCAGCAGAGGAAGTGACCTCACTCAGCTGCTCAGAGTTGTCACCAAAACAAGCAGCATGTTTCTTAAAGAAACCTCAGAAATGTGACAATCTGACAATAATTTCTGTTTTCTACAGTCTCTGGCTGTGATGAGGAAACAACCTTCTTTAACCCGGTGAGTCCCGTTAAGGTCAATCATCTCTTTTCAGCAGAGACCTGGCTGAGACAGCAGCGTATGAAAAAGTCACAGCCAAACAACAACTCAATAAAAACCATTAAAGATCTTCAGCTTCCTGTCTCACCTCAGCTGGTTCATCAGGAACAGACAACAAGTCTGGAGATCTCAGCCTGTAGCTACAGTCAGAGCTCTGTTCCATCACAGTACAGATGTATGAGGGGAGTTCACCCAGGATGGTTTTACACATGAACAAATACCAGTGACTGAGCCTACGAGAGGTCAAAGACGGCCGACCAGCCCTGGCAGAAAGCGTACAGTGATGAGGGAGGATGGGTCTCAGAGCACAGTGATGTGCAGTATCTGACGTGTGCAGATGCATTCATGTACAGCGGGTCACTGTGAATCTAGAACCAGTAAAAACGAAGCAGAAGTATGAACTACTATGAAGCACCTCCCATTTGCTCCACCTCTCATTAGCACTGCACAGTCCCTGAGCTGCTCACTGACGGAGGCCGTCCCTCAGCAACAGAAGAGAACGCAGCCTGTGTCAGTGTGGAGACAGCAGCCAGTCATATTGGGACTGAAGCATGTTTCTGTTTCACTGTGGAGTCTCCTGCTCTGAACGCTGCACACACACACACACACACACACACACACACACACACACACACACACAGGAATCCCATCCCCTGTTTAATTGGCTGGCTGGAATTTCCTCAGCAGAGGGGAGGAGGAGGAGGAGGAGGAGGAGGAGGGGGGCACCAGAGGAGCAGATACCCCTCAGCCCCCCACAGGGACGGGGTCTGGAGATAACCCTGCCCTGCATGGATATGCAATCAGCAGAGTGGAAAGTGGTTTAACATGACAACATGTGTGAGCTCAGCAGTTCCAGAGTCACGTCCACCTGTCAGCTGCTGCAGAGGTTAACCCAGGAGGGGAAACTCTGCACACGCCTAAAAATACTGCACTGTACTCCTGTTTGTTTGGTTTACAGCTTCACACACACACACACACACACACACTGGATATGTTAACTGGAGAGAAGTCTTCTGTAACCAGGCTTCAATATTCAGTCCCACAGCAGGTTGTGCTCACTAATGTTTTCCTATGAAAAGAAGTGCAGCCAAATTCATACATATCCCATTTATTATGGCTGTGATCATGCGACCAATGAGCTGACGGCAGTAAACAAGGAAGCAGTCCTGAGTGCTTGTAAGGAGGCAGGTTGGGGTGCCACAGAAACCTTCTCTTGGAGTCACGTGTTCAGATCTGTGAGAACTTTGAGTCATTTTAAGGTTCGTCCTCACCATGTTTCTGTTCCTGAACCTCTGTAACTGTACGTTAAGAACGTCATTCATGAGGGGCAAATTGGTGGTACAGCTGCCAGTACTGTGATCAGTTCGTAGGCCCGATCCCACTTCTACCCCTTAAATCTTCCACTTGGTATTGAGTGCCCTTGTTTGTGAGATAACCCTCGATGAGAGAAGTGAGAAATATTAGGGTCGAGATCTTTCCCTAAGAAATGAAACCCTACTTCATGCATATTGGCGTGGCCAATGTGCAGGCATACGTCACGCATAGTAGCGACTCAAGATGCCAGTAGTCATTCAGGTTTGAAAATGGCAGCTCCAGCGCTTGTGTTGTGGCGTGTGCTATGTTTACTCTTCTGAATTGCTGAAAACAGGAGGTGCCTACAACGTCTTCTAGATCTGATCGATTTTGTTCGGGTAAGTCGATTTGTTTAAATTTTTTAACGCTGTGTTCAACTGAGTTGCTGATGAGTCCAACCACCTGTTGTTTGTATAGCCTACATTACAATTGTTTTCCAAAACTTGCAGAAGTTGCTGACTTCGTAAGGTGTTCTGGGAAATTTCATCTGGTGGGTCGGTGCTCGCTTGGAATCTAGGGCAGGTTTTAAGTGCTGGAAACCACTTCCACTGCCTCAGTTCTGTTTTGGGACACCACGAGCCTAAACATGAATGCGCACAACCAAGAGCAAGTGGGTATCTGTAGGGGACGTGTGGGGATTGGGCCCAAAGTCTGAAGCATCTGAACTCTCTGATATTCTTCCTGTTTGAACATATTATGGGATTACACAAAATGATTTGACAGCAAATACAAACTGTTTGATTCTCTTTTCAAAGTTCAACAAGACGCCACGAGTGTTCCGAGGGTTCAATCACTGCTGATGAGGAGGAGGAGACGTTTGCAGTCACTTTGTTAGAAAGTTAATTCCATAAACATTTGGAGGAAACTTGAAGAACAAAAAGAAGCAAATACTTTTTGTTTCTTTCCTGACGGGACTTTTTATTTAGGTTTCCTGTATGTTCTCATGAATTACTGCACTCATTCAAAGCAGGTAAAATCTGCCTGTGACTGTCAGCGTGTGTTTGTTGCTGCAGATCCAGATGCTGATTAAACTTTTAAATACTTTCTGTTATTAGAAGAAACAGCGTCAGAGAGTGTGCAGCCACGCAGCGATCCTGCTGGAGGCCCTCAGAGTGTCTTCTGTTAACAAACCACTCTGATTATATTTTCTTTGTGTTTGCACAAAGCGTTGCAGTTACAAGTGTTTCACACACATGAAAACACCCCCCCCCCCCCCCACACACACACACACCCCTGCAGCCTGCTCCTGACTCCTGGCTCTGTGTCGCGGGTCGGAGGAGCGTGACTGTGCGACTCTCTATCAGCCCAATTCCACTGCAGCAGCAATTAGCTGGAGCAGGACACAGTGCGGTGCCGATGGCGGCGGCACAAGGCCCTTCAGGCCCTTCAGCGCTCAGACACCGATCTGGGGAAAAGGATGGGGGATGGGGGGGTGTCTAATTGTGTAATTGTATAATTTGCCCTCGCTGACGCCTGCGAGCACACAGGCAGATTTCATTACAGATTACACTGGGGCTCTTTGAAGGCACGCTGCCCCGGAGGGCCTGCAGGGACTCAAGGCAAACAGAGCCGGAGGAATGGCGGGCGCGGAGCAGCGTAGCGTGGCCCGGCGTCCAGCTCTCTGCTCTCCTGCCAGGGTAAACAAGGAGGCTGCATAGCTCAGGAGCACAGCACAGCACAGATTAGGCTCTGTTAACATTCCTCCCCCGACACACACACTGCCCTTTCACTTCACACAGGCTCTGAGTGTGTATGCCGCTTTCCACGCTGCAGCGCACAAGATACTCACTTTAATAACTCGTGTATACGTCGTGTGAGGGAGCAGGGCCGCTCCATCTCTACATGGTTATTTGCTCCTCTCTCAGGTCCACATGGACTCAGTCGCTCCAGGATCTGGTTTTTCTCTGACCTAAAATACCTGATTTCATTGAAGCCAGTCAATAATTATTTTATAACTAATGTTGTAAATAAACTGAACTGTGTAGAGAGCCTGATGTTTCTCTGTTTCTTATTCTTGTTTTCTTTCTCTTTCATGCAGGTGTATAATGTGACAGATGGTTCACATGTTGCTGTCAGTTACTGAAAAACACCCCCACAGCTGAGTTACTGTCCCACACCTGTGCACATGCAGTGGGCGGAGCACTATTTAAGATCAGTGATGTAAAAATGGTGTAAAACTCTCCAGCAGGGTGAAACATTAGTATAACCAACAGGTTGTGAAGCTGAGGAAGAGCAGCGCTCTTTTCAAGACTTAGGTGATACTTTGCAACACACCTGCATCTGGATGTGAGAGTATATAAAGTCAACTTGTTGCAGTGAGAATAAAATCACACTGTTTCTGGTTTGTGTTTTTCGCCACATTAACGTTCCCATTAATTGAGCAGATCTGATCAATGTTGCTAAACGTGTCGCACATGTCTGCGTGAGTTCAGTGAGGATCTGCGCAGAGCTGTACCCGCCTCAGAATGATGTCAGTCCAATCAGATTTGCTGTCAAACACAAATATTTGATGATTTGATTTTTCATATAAAGTTTAAAGTCTGAATGGGCTCAGCCTTCAGGGACGTTCAGTGTGACAGCGGCATTCACAACAGTGGAGGTGCAACATTTTTGCCGACTCCAGACATCAAACAAACCCAGAGTCTGTGTCGTATTAAAGTATCTGTGAGTGTCTCAGCAGCAGAGAGAAGATAATGTTATCTCAGAGCTTCATGGTGCAGACTGTCACCTCCTCTGTGTCTGCAGCTGTCTGTGCCAAAGAGCACCGTCAAAGTCAAGAGCGCTCACTCTGCAAAAATATCTGGGGACCAACACGTCCTCAGAGGAATAGTGCACAGCACACTGAGCAGCGAAAAAAAACAACTCCTTGACTTGAAGCTGTCTGAACCAAATCTCCGACTTTAAGAGGCAGCTCTAGTTTTGCAGATCGCTGCTACAATTTGCTGAAAAAGTCGGGTAATTGGACAAAAATTTGAGATCATGCAGAATTCATGGGGAACGGCTGAATTTGTTTTGTTGTGATGTCAACGTCCTGCAGAGGCTGATGACTCTGACACTGCTGATCGCTTTAGGTCCGGAAGCTTGGTCTCAGTTAATAATGGCTGAAAGTGACTGAGGATCTATTCAGGCTTTTTAAACCAAATATTTTCACAATTTATTTGACATATTTTAACATGTAACATTCATCTGTAAACAGGGACGACACAGAGACAACAGACATGGCCGCCGTCTCTCTCCTCGAACCAAAACACAGATCCAGTGTCGATCTCACAAACTGCTTGATCATTGATCATTTGTGCGCAGGAATGACTGAGGCTGCTGGGCAGGCGTCTATCTTCTCCGCCTTTTCCCAGAAGGCCGTGGGAGACAGCTGAGCGAGCTGTGGTGGAGAATGAGCTCATGACTGCAGCAGCTTGTCTGTGTGTCTCTCTGTCTGTCCGTCTGAGAACAGTCAGCTGTGGCCAGCAGCATCGTTTCAGCTGGCAGCTCCAGCGCCGCCTCACAGCGACTCAAACCCTCAAAGAGCCGCCTCTCCTCTCACTCTGCAATTTGCTCTGTCTCGCTGTCAGTCAGAGAACGTTCTCTGCCCCTCTCCCTCATTAACAGCCCGCCTCTTTCACCATCTCCATGTCTCCATTACGGCCCTCTCTGCGTGTGGACGCGGATGTTCTTCCGCTCACCGACTGGGACTCTCCGTCTGGCTGCGCGGCTCGTCACATGGCTCCTTCCTGCTGCAGCCGGCTAATTAGCGGTGGCTTAGCGGACATTAAGCAGCGATAGGGGTTTAACGTTTCTGGGCTAATCCCTCTCCTTTTGGCCAGGAAATCGGAGCCTCGTATGTCATGAGGTGGACTTACATCCAGAGATTAAGTCTGGCAGTCTGAGGCTATTTACCGGCATTCAGGATGTCTGCAGTAAGCCGCTGCTGCTGCTGCCACTTTGGCCCATTTAGAAAACACTTGAGGCTTTCACCGCCAGGCGAAGCTGTGCATTCACACACATTCAGGTTTTACTGTGCAGGTGTTAAGCTTATCCGCAGCAACTCTGAGTACAAAGACATCAACAGGAAGCTTTCTGCAGCGCTCCTCTAATCTCTCTGGATAAGAGCTGAACGCCTTCAAGAAGACGGCACTATGAATATAAAGCTAGATTACATTTTCAATTCTCAGTGAGCAAAACGCAGGGATTAAATGCTGAAAGTGAACCAAGACAAAGAATATTAACACACATTCCTGTGCTCATTACATGTCTGAGAGCTTTGCTGCCACTTTAAGAACAAACACAGGCTGTGCGACTGTCGGAGTCATAAACTGAGAGGATTAGGATCAATTAGGAGCCATTAGCTGCTGTGGAACTCTTATTTTTCCAAGCAGCAGTTTTACTAACAGTTGTTACCTGTTTCTGACACTGGGTCTCTCTCACAGCTCCCTCCGCACGCTGCCATCAGCAACAACTGCCTCATTAAAACACTGATTTCCTTCCTGTCAGTGAGGAAATCCTCCGCTTAAAGAAATCACAGCGAGACGGCTCAACAGAAACCTTTTTATGCTTTAAATAAAGTACAAGTTTCGGCAGCATGCTTTATTAAAAGTGCTTTTAAAAATGAATTTGTTGAGCATTTGTGCTTTTATTTTGACAGGAAATGAGAGGAGAGGTCTGTTCTATCAGGGGTCAGTTTATTAGGTACACCTGGCTAAAACAAATGCATCAGTACACAGTGTGTGATTTTGTCACAGACTAAAGACGACCAGCGGTAAAGAAATGTGGCGATATCTTTGGTGGTCCTACGTCACACAGTCAGAGAGGATCAATCAGTGTGATGCTGTCACCACTTACATCTACTAACCAACCAATAGAAATGCAGCATTCAACGACTTTGGAGTGAGACCGCGTTGTTTCCTCAGACACAACCACACACACATCTCCTCCTCCTCTACTTCAGACTTTTTTGAGAGATAAACACCACTGTAGCGAGGGCTTGATTCATGTTTTCATTTTCCTCTGACAGCTACAGCGGCGTAGACGGATGCTGTACGCTGATGACGTTTTGTTCTATCGTCAATGGCCGTACGTCGTAGCCTGTGAATCAGTTGGCGCTGTCATCGTACAGTCTGCAGACACCTAACCTGATGTCGTACCTGAGTTCATCAGATCCATGTGACACAATGTAGCTGCGCTAAACTTATCAGACCGATCAGATCTCTCAGTCTATGGGAGGATGAACACATCTGTCCTTCATGAAGGTTAAAACGTTCAGTCGTCACATTTTAGTCACAATCTCTGTTTGGCCCTGCGGTCACCTCGCCATTCGTTCCTCTGTCCGTCTTCTGATTGTAGTTGGACGACATTAGATTGGGTGAAACATTAATGACGACCATGTGGCGTTGTTTCAGCGAGCGCAGCGTGAGCCGGCGTCACTGTCGCAGCGCTTTACTTTGACTCAAGTGTGACGACACTTGATTTGGTTCGAAGCTTTGTAGCCACGTTTACAAAGAGGCTTTGATTTTGGTCGGGCGTCCGCCTGTCGCTCCGTCACCACAACAGTTCCACATTTCGCCTCTGGCACCAATTCTGTGGAGCAGTGAAGGTGGACTGGGCCTCAGTTCAACATGTGATGGACTGTTTGACTCTGCTGGCATGTTGCTGGCTGCAATAATCTCATCCTGTCGTCGGCCGTCAGAGTTACAAACAGTTACAGATTCAGTGGAGACTTTAACACAAACTTAAATCCACCTCAGTGTCTCAGACTGTGCGTCGGCTCTATTGTCTCCTCACTTCACCTCCTCCTCTCCCACTGTATTTCCATCATTTCACTTCCTCTCCTCGTCTGCCTCTGACTGTCTGCGCCTCACCTCCCTGCGTACGCTACAACAAAGGCAGCTCAGTGCTGCATCTGGCTGGTGGAGAGCGCGCCGAGGGGTGGAGACACTTTCTGTCTCTCTGGAGTCATGCTAGCAGACAGAGCAGGACGTGTAAAGCCATCCCTCATCGTTCTTTGTTCACCTGCACCTGAACTCGGCACGTCTCCCGATGCCAAAACAGCTCACATCACGGTGGAGCGCAGAGCGGGGCATTACCAGCCAGGGAGCAGCGCCGGCGTTTGATCTGTGTGATAGTGGCGTTTAGTTTGGTGCACTGGGGAGACGCTTTAATGCGAGCACAGCCAGACAGTGAGCGGTTATGAGAGCCATATAATTCCAATTACAGACATAAAACTCAGATAAATCTAATCAGCTGCATAAATCCAGCCACAGTCACATAAGTGCCAATAAACGCTTGGCTCTGACAGACACCATCCTTCATCACGGCGACACGTCAAACTCCAAACTGCAGATTAACTGTTGACAACACAAGAAACACTTTGCTCTCTTCACCTGATCAATAAGCTCTGCTGATGATTCACAGTTTGGGACACAGAATCCATCGAGTTATCGAGCACATGAAGATATGGAGACTTTATCAGGAGTCAGAGGGGCTGTGGTCTGTACATGGACCATGTGCATGTGTGTAAACATGTGCTGATGTGTGTCTGCTTTACATGGATACCACATGTACACATGTTGTTATCTGAGTAAGATGGTCCTTTTTTGGTAGTTATTGATCTCCTCATTTTATCCCTGTATGTTTTTTGTTTCCCTTCTCTTGTCACTCTTTATATGATGCGTCTTAGTCGTCACATGTCGTGCGTCTCCTCCTGCACAGCTACAGAGCACTTCAAGATGCACAGACACAGTATATTCAGGAGGTTTGCAGACGCAGAGCGGCGATGCTGATGGGTTGGTTGATTGATTGATCTGAGCTCAGTTGAGATGAGCTTTGTATATTTAATATCTCAGACTGTTGTTTATTTATCTGTATTAATAGTTAATAATAAGTTTGGGACAGTTGGTGACAATTTCATTTTTTAAATGAGACATGAAGAGTGAGAAGGAGGGAGGATTATATCAGTGTACACGTCTTCCTGCTGTTTTTGAACATGGCTGCTGATGTTTTGTTTTAATTTTTGTTTTGCTTGAAATAAAGTCATTCATTCATTCATTCATTCATTCATTCAGTCATTCATTCATCCTGAGCCAGCCGGGCAGGGGAGGGAAGCATTAGACAATACAGTAATTTTTTCTCTCTGGAGTTTCAATAACTGTAAAACCTGTAAAACACACAGACGTATATTGATGATGTGTCTGTGTAGATATGATTAATTATTAATACTCTGCAAAGAAACTAAATAAAAAAGAAATGATCACAAATAAATAATCATGTGCAGGTGAGTATCAGGTTTTGCCACCTATTATCGAAACTCTTCATCTGTGTTATTTATTCCAGTTAAATCACAGTCAGGTGCATGTTTTGTTTAAGACACTTGTATTTGACTTTATTCCTGCTGGGTGTCTTTTCTTTGTCAGAAATATATTAAATATGCTGTTTGTCTATTCAGAAATAATTGTAGTCTCCAATAAAGCAAATAAAAATCACCAGACAGGAAGCAGCGAACCAGGTGGACAGGAAACACAGAAGGGACTGTGGGAGGAGCGAGAACGTGTCTCTGTTCAGTTGTTGTGTGGAGGACGAGGACGAACTGGAGGAGTGAACACATCTTAATTTGTGAAACAGTTCTCGTCTCATTCCCTCTGAAATATCTCCAACAGAGGCTGACAGAGAGCCAAGGTGACAGAGTCCAGATGTTTTTATTAAATGCAGTTTATCTTTATGATTTATATGGCTGCTGAATTAACAAGAACACTGTCGACATGTGACACCTTTTATCTGGTGTTTCTACACTTATGTGTTTTTGTAAAAAAAATGTTAAATGTCATATTTCTTAAAGGGACTTTGGGTCATATTTTCCACCAGGAGCAGGATGGGAAATCATCTCAGAAGGAATCTAGCTGTAGTCTGTGAACAGTGACGCTGAAGGAGCTGCAGTCAGATAAGAAAATGTGGGTGTCACACATGAAGTCTTCCTCATTCCTCCAGAATTCATACCTTTGCAGAAAAACTAACTCTAAACCATGTAAATAAATCTGTATCTTTTATAAATGAATCTGTGTCTTGTCCTGTGTGACCTCTGTGTGACCTCTCCCAGCAGCCAGCAGCTCGTCTCTGGCTTCACGCAGCAGGCTGCAGCAGGCTGCAGCAGGCTGCAGCAGGCTGTAGCAGGCTGCAGCAGGCTGCAGCAGGTGCTGCTCATTAAGCTTAACGACGCAGCTCGTGGCGCCTTAATGGAGCTCAGGTTGTATTTTTCACATGAGAATTCCTCAACACATTAACGCTGTGAGTTAAGAACACTGTCGCTAGGTGACAAATGAAACTGGAGGCTGCTTTGTTCACTCGTTAAAAAATGGAAAGTGATTGTGTTTTTTTTGTTTCACATTTCATGAAGATGTTCAGGCGACAAAAAAACTGCAAAACTGTATCAATGAGGTGAAAATAAAAGCCCACATTCAGAGTTCACTTTGACATCTGCAGCTAAAGACCATTGTTGAATATGAAAACTGATTTTAGTTTCCTCCTGTTTCTACTTGTGTTCATTGTTTCTGCTCCAAGAGTTTTATACAAGTGTGTATTCAGAGCTTGATCAAATAACTGATCAGTTGTCGACTATTAAAATAATCAACAATTCATTTGATTTTTGATTAGTTTGTTTGAATCTTTTAAGAAAAGCTTCTTAAATATGAATATTTTCTGTCTTTTTAACAACAGTACATTTAACATCTTTGAATATCTTTGAGGATGTCATCTTTTACACTGACTGTCAGTTTTAACTTTTCTCTCACAAACATTTAAACAATTCATCTGGAAAATAACTGATGATGAAAATAACTGATGATGAAAATAACTGTCAGCTGCAGCTCAGGGTTGTTTTTACCATGAGCTCATGTTGCTGCTGGTCAACTACCTTTTCTTACATGACATTGTTTAAAAAAAAAAAAAAAAAAAAGGTAGTTAAAAATAATAATGAAGAATTCACCATTTCCATTACCTGCATCTTCTGGATCTTCATCATAATCTTCATCATCACCAGACGACAGAGAATCTTAAAGGAAAACACAAACAGTGAAATTAATGGTCAGATTAACGACAAATCTCACAGGTGCAGATGATTTCTGGGGGGACAGCGGACACGTCCCCGTCAGTATTTGACACGTCTATTTGTCCCCTTCAACAAAAACATTAAAGTAGCAAAGGACTTTTATTTTGAAGACACTGCCGCCATAAATTGATGCAGGACACATTTCTGGAGGGAGGAGCCCAAACCCCTCGTTACATTCGTGTCCCCGAACATTAAAACTAAACCTGCACTCTGATATTTTGCGTCTGATCTAATCCATCTGGACGTCATCTTCATTCTTTGACTCGTTGAACTCCGTTAACCATCAGATAACACAGCGAGTCCATCTGGTAAAGCTCCACCACTGATCCTGCGCACGACAAGAGGAACAAATGCAGCAGGAATTCTGCGCACGTTAAACGCCCGGTGGAGATTAAATGGTGTGTGTTCACCAACAAACGACTGGACAAACACACACACACACACACACACACAAACACACACACACACACATGTGCATGAACGCATATTAAACCTGCTCATTGAGAAAGTCATGAATGAGCGTTCAGTTCTCGACAACCCAAACATTTCCACACACGTTAGAGTCATTAGTGCTGCTGTGTGTTCACGTGTACACACACACACACACACACACACGCAAAAAAACCTCACAGACGCTAACTCTTGCTAACAGTTAGCGTGTCGGATGACGTCTAATTATTGTGCAGACTGGACGCTTTAGCTTCGCTGTATCGCACATTTTCACGGCTGTGTTGTAATTATTTTCAATCTGACCTCCAAGTTTTCTGGTTCAGCTCCGCAGGTCTGCGTAATGAGAGCCAGCTGTTCCCCCGACAACCGCCGTGAGCTCAAACTGCTCCTGGAAGTCCTGGAGGGGAGGGTTTAGCTTCTATGATCTGACACCTCCGTCCTCGGCTCTGCTGCTGTCTGACTCACACTACCAGCTCTGTCACTGTAAAACTAAAATAAAACTATTGTGTGTGTCCAAATGAAGCTCACAGCAGAACACTGTGAGGGAGTGATTACAGAACACAGAGAGATCAGAGAAAAGCTGAACCTGAATCAGCAAACATTACAACTTCTCCCCTCGACAGTAACAACAAACAGTATATACTCGATGTATCAGGAGGTCAAAATGTCACTGAAAGATCCACAAACGTTCAGACCTTGTGCCAAGATATTTTTCCTGGATCAATAATGAACCTTCAGGCTCAGTAAATTCAGCTGCTGAAACGACTTTCAGCTAATATCAGGATCCCATCACACGACTTTTCAAAGACTGCTGATAAAACGTCTCATCATATAATACACTCACAACGTATAACATGAAAAAACTGCAAAGTACACATTACTCAAAGTGTTAATTACTATAGACGGTCCACAGACACTAGCACCGATGTGGTCCACTGGTTATTAAATGACGTTAAAATGAAACCAAAGTGCTCGTTGGCGCTCTGAGTGACAGCTGCAGCTGCCCGTGTCAATCGCTCCATCTCCAAAACACAGTTAAAAGTTGTTGTGGGGCAAAGACATGGAAACTTTGGGATTCATGACCCGACACGTGAAATCACAGTCACATTGTTTTTCAATGTCACTCATGATGCGTTTCACAGCTACGTTACATCAGCAGCTACAGAAAACACATTTGCTGTTATGTCTCATTACGCAGACGATTACTAGAACAATTAATTTCATTACAAACAATAAATTTAAAGAGATTTTTTCTAACTCCATGATTTTTCCAGGCCTGGAAAAGGAGGCTGTGGAATTTCATGAATTTTCCATGACCGTGGGAACCCTGGAACATGGTGGGCTCTGTACAGAACCTGCTGTTTGACTTTACAAGAAAAAAAATATTTTTGTGAAGTAAAACAAGAAGGATGGACGAACATGGTGAAAACAAGACTCAATTTGAAACAGTGGATTTGCCAATCAGGATACAACTCCAGGTGAGGAAGTACGGACATTTAATTCACATTTTTGTGGACGTTTTAATAATATTTTTTGAATGTTTTATCAACTTTTTTTTTGGACATTTTATCAACAGACACCAAAGGTCTCGTCCACACGTAAGCTACAGGGGGGTGTTTTTCAACATCTAGCTTTTTCTGCATCACAGTTCACTGGAAACAGAGCTTTTGTAAAACTCCGACGATGTTCAAGAACTCTGTTTTCAGTTTTGACATACATATATAGACCAAACCACTGTTTATATATTTACAATAACTGAGTAGAAAACCCTCGAGTCATGTACATAAAATCAAACGGCGCTGAGCTAACGCTGCCTCAACTGGTTCCTCCTAAAAACCGCCCACCAAAGCCAAAGTGAGTTTCAGTGTACGCTATGGTTAGACCGCTGTACCTCACAGTCAGACAGCCTTTATCGACGGGGAAATAAAGACGTTACATCAAAGACTCCCTCCACAAAAACATTTTACTGAGCACACACAGAGTTTGTGATTTACTTTGTTTGGAAACAATTATACTATTAATTTATCTCCTCCAGGTAGAGACCACATACGCCACTATTTCCGTCTACAGATGATTTCCTGTGAGCTCTTCACGCTGCATCTACAACCTTCTTAACAACACGTCATCATCTTCATCCATCGTGTGCTGCCGATAACTTCCTCCATCCTCTCACATTACAGCCTCCTGATTCCAACATGTGTTCCGTGTGTGTTTGTACAGTACGAGCCGGCCGCTCTCTGCGCTGGCTGGAAGCCGTCCAGGTGCTAAATTTGATATGGCCTCTACATATCTGACACCTTGCTCAAATATTTGAGCAAAAACACAATAGTCTGTGTGTGTGTGTGTGTGTGTGTGTGTGTGTGTGTTAGACGGAGCTGAGGCGCTGTGTTTAAAGTGGAGGCAAAAGAACCAGATACTGCCGCCGCCACACACTGTAAGAAATATGACTGCATGTGTAATTTAAACATGAACTGAGTGTTTAAATCAAACAAAATGTCCGACAACACGCTGCCATGAATTCACTTCCTGTGTGGTTTTCCTCCTGAGCTCAGAGCAGACGCAGTTATCTCTTCATACTCGTTTAAATTAAAAATAAAAATCAGATTTTGAAGCCAAACATGAGCCGGACAGACGGGCGACTTCTTCCTGTTAAATGCATGATGTGAGGAGCGTGTGTGTGTGTGTGTGTGTGTGTGCATGTGTGGTGCTGCAGTCAGGAGGTGATGTGTGGATCCAGGAGGAGAAGCTGTCCACCTCTGATCAGTGCTGGAAAAGGCCATTTTCTCCCAGGCTCACAGCCAAACACATGCATCTGTGTGTGTGTGTGTGTGTGTGTGTGTGTGTGTGTGTGTGTGAGGAGGTGGGGGGTGAGCTGAGAGGCAGCGAACTCTCTCATTTCTTGCCACCCCATCTGTTTTCAATGATGAAATGTTTGGAGCTAATTGCTTTCTAATTAGTTGTCAATAACAGGCTCAGCTGGTGTCCATGAGTTTTACGGGAAAAAGCCGCCAGACTTTTAAGCTACTGCTCGGTCCTTCCTGACCCCCCCCCCCCCCCCCCCCGACTCACCCACCCACACACACACACACACACACACATTCCTATTAGAGCTGTGTTTGCATCACACACTTGTTTAAGACGTTACTCAGCCTCTTGTATGATAATGAATTTCACCTTTGACTGTGCATCAGGAGGAGAATCTGTGTGAGACTTGGCTCGGTGAAAGTCTGCACCAGTGTCATGCTGGACACGTGTGTGTGTGTGTGTGTGTGTGTGTGTGTGTGGGTGTGTGTGTGTGTGGGTGTGTGTGTGTGTGTGTGTGTGTGTGTGCAGCTTGGCAGGCGGCTAACACGGGAGTTGAAACGGAGCGGGAGGAGAAAATAACTTTCCTCCCGAGCGAAGTTCTGAGTGTTTCTCTATGAGGAGCTGTCATGTCCAGACATCAGTGCTGGAGCTGCTGCTCTGAGTCTCTTGATAGGAGACACTTTGATTCTCAGCTGTCCGTCAGACACCGAGGCAGGTCGGCTTTCTGCGAGAGCTCCACATGGTGCAGCCAAAGTGCCTGTTTCTATTGGAGCTCTGTGAGGTGACTCAGGTGTCTTAAAGAATCAGCACGTCTTTGGTGATAAAGCTTATTTAAAGGGAAATGTGCCTGACATATTTTATCCACACTGCATGGAAACATGGATATGTTTATTTCTTGGTTCGACTACATCAGTACTCATCAGTATATTTATAATTCTCCAGGGTTTTTCCTGCATTAAGAATTACGGTTGGCCGCTTTCGTCCTGCCTCCAGCTCGCAGCAAAGCTGTGACATGTCCTCTGAATCCTGTCATTTGTAACAGCACACGTGGCATGACACTGATGTGGTGTCTCTGTATTGTAACTGGCAAAGATGCTGCCAAACCAGCCAAAGGCTTTTACCTGGGCCGATGCAAAGTGTGTACCAGATCTATAAATGCTAAATAAAGCCAATAAAGTCATCTTTGGTCTCCTTTCCCCGCCGTTCAGTGTTCTAATATAGTTTCATATCACCATATATGGTTTTAAAAACCAGCCTACAGGAGTCGCCGTTTGTGAACGCAGCTCTCTGCAGTTCGGTAAAGTTAAAAAGATATTCACAGATTCAAACTTCCCTGATCAATAACTCACAAACAAACTGCTGTTAAAGCACAAAAATATTCAGTAACTTCACTCATAAAGTGAAGATTAGATTAGATTAGATTCACTTCTCACATCAGTGCTTTCCTGGAGGTTTTACTTCACTATGTCACATAACACTGACTACAGCTTTAAACTCACCTGTCACCCTGATGGTGTAGTTGCCAAGCAGCGTGTTGCTGTGGGCGAGCCGACACGAGTAGATGCCCGAGTCCTCGTACGACACGTTGATGATGCACAACATCCTCTGGCCCAGCCGTGTGCGGTTGCTAGGCACCAGCCCGGCGCCGTCTTTGAACCAGACGACAGGCTCCGAGTGGTCCTCCAGGTCACATGACATTTCCAGGGTGTCCCCCATGCCCAGGACATAGTCCTCCAGGAAGGCTGTCTCGCTGGACACAGAGTCTGCACACACACACACACACACACACAGGACACAGACAGTTAGGAGACACGTTTTGTTTCAACATATTTCAGTTATCCATCAATCATACTTTAAATGTACAGATGACTGTGTGAACTCTGGTCTTTATTTATCAGGTAACAATGCAAAGTGTTCTCTGGCGCTGCTCCTCACATGTAAGATAAGCTTCTTCCTGTCTGCATGGTCGGATAGCTTTTACATTTATGGAACTTTAAATTGATTTCTTAATGTTGTTTGGACATTTGAGGCGTCGAGATTAATTTTCATTAAACAGCAGCTCATCAATATGAAACTGCCACCAGCAGCCTGCGAACATCAGGACATGATGTCACAGGAAGGTAAGACGAGGCAGGTCATGTGACACAGACCCTGCATCAGTTTCCTCCTCACAGCTACGCACTGCAAAATACTAATAATTAAGGCTTTAAGACTTTGTACAAACACCTCCTTCTCCACAGAGTCATTAAGAGGCCGACTCGGTCGCTGAGCACCCCCCCCCCCCCCCCCCCCCAAAAAAAAACAAAGAGCCAGTGATGCAGATTTAACCGTCGACCTGCTGGCGAACTATCAGCTAATCTGCCTCTGGAAGTCAGGAAAGTGCAACTTTTTATTCCAGCGTGAGGAAAGAGACAGATCTGGGCTGTGTGGGAATGAACCTCCCTCCTCCTCCTCCTCCTCCTCCTCCTCCTCCTCCTCCTCCTCCTCCTGTCAAACACCAGCTCATTGACTCCAGGAGCTCCGTGTGCCAGCTCGGTCTGAGCCAGGGAAAAATCAACATGTTTACTGGCTCTGCTAAAGATGCCGGCCGCCACTGAGGACGGAGGAGACATGGAGGACACGTCTGGATAAATAAACACTGGGCCCCCTTGTGTCCCCTCATGTCCCTCCATCAGAGGTGTCTCCTCATCCAGACCTCAATTATACATCATCTCCATCAGGGACAGACAGAAAGCTAAGCTCATGCACACTCTGGTCGCTCTGGCAACCGTTCAAACGAGCGCCATGTTGTACACAAACACACTTAGAAGCACTCAAACCCACAAACAAGCTGCTGAGGCAACAAAGTACACAACACAAACGCACACCCACCCGTCCGTCCATGGGAAAGACTGAACGAGGTGCGTTAAGAGCGTGATTTATGATGGCAAACACGCCCACTGTTGACCCGCCAAAAGGGCAGCGGCCTTCCTGAGGCTCGCTGACAGGCGGCGGACGTGAACGCAGCGCTCTAACAGACAGCCTCCAACTGGAGTCCAGACGCAAGGTTGGAATCAGGAGTGGCCCAGACCAGACAATCTTCACGGGGAATACATAATAGGTGCTCTGAATTATAGATGTGCTCTTTCACTGTGAGACGGACTGCTGCTGCGGACCGACCCAGACGTGATATCCAGCAGGTAACGCTGCCACAGAAACACATCTGTATGACGACATTTCATGCAGGTGTTAAAGGGACAGTTCAGATCTGTGGCTGTGAGGTTCTGACCCACAGTCAGTGTGTTTCCTCCAGCAGACGTCAGTCCCCCAGTTTGGAGAAGCAGACTAGAGTCAGACACTGAGGCTGAGGATGTGCTGCAGTGGAGAGGGTCAGTAACAAAATGGATGTCAGCCACCAAGTGTGAGTGATGTGTGAAATATTTTTACTCCTTTACCATCCAACAGTTTTTCAGACGAGGACTGAAGCTGTTATATCGCTCTCTCTTCTTTGCAAGACTCCGTTAGGAAAATGGTGACTTCACATCTCTGAGCACAGGAGCTGCTGGACTCTTGGCCGGCCCTCATCTCCAACTCGTCAAATACCACAACTTTGTCATTTCAGCGTCAAACACCAGCACCAAAAACCACCTGCCGCAGTGATATGATACGCAGACAGGTGACGTCAGTTTGAAACGCTGCCAGTAATGACAGTGCTGGGAAAAGGCGGGTGGGAGGTGGATGCGTTGAACAAAGACTGGACTTTCACCCAGGAGCCTGCTGTTCACTTCCTGTATGAATGTTGAGCCAAACCATGATGCTTTTTCTAAACCTAACCACGTGTTTGTTGCACAAGGAAATAAACTTTAAAACTAGTTGTTAAACCGGTGATGTAATTTTATTTAAAAATAGACTGTGTGCATCTAACGAGCAGAAACTGTACATTTACTGTGAAATCAGAACTTTATTTTGAAAAGACACGGTGCATGTAACAGGTGTAAACTGATGCAGCATCCTGGAAGGTCAACAACAGACACATCCAGACGTAGATGTTAAAGGAACTGACCAAGTGGAGTTTTTTGAGTTGAGATGAGGACGCATTGGTCGACCGCTGCCTCGATCAAGACAGGTTTCATGTTATTGTGCAAATTTGGTAACCTGGAAACCCAGATGCCCCGCCCCTAGGAAATTTGAATATGCTCTGGATCAGACCAATCAGATCAGTCTATCTGACAGAGGCGGGCTCTGGGCAGGTGTAACATGATGAGAGTCTAAAAGTAAACAGCCAAGATGGCAGCTGGGGAAGGACCGCGCACATTCAATTTAGTTTTGGAAGAAACGCTGAGCCAACTGCACTTATCTTTCTCCTTGAGAGAGGAACAGAAGACTGCCCTAGAAGCCTTTGCTTCCAGGAAGGACGTTTTTGACGTTTTTGCTGACGGGATACAGCAAACGCATAATATATCAGTTAGCCCCACGGGTCGGCAAACACATGGGGCATAGTGCAATGAATACGTCACCTTGATGCCTCAGTTAGTGCCGCCCCTTGGGTAGGAAGCGTGTATGGGTGAGGGCCAGACTCAGAATCTTTCTAGAGTTGAGTCTGGATTTCCAGGCTACAAATCTGGTGTTTAAAAGAGTCAAATTATTTCACCAAAGTCACAGAATTACACAAACTAATGTACTGCTGCAGCTCCTGAGTTTAACGAGGTAGAATGACTGTTTCCATCAGTGGAGTCTGGAGGCTCTGACGAGGCCAAAGATGGAGAACTAAATCCAACTTTCCTGCTGGAGCAGGCTGACTGACTGAAAGGTGGAGTGGTGAAAATATTCTCAATATAACGGACATATAAACTGTTACAGAATATTTTAGGTGGCTGCTGCCCCCCGTCATCAACAGTGCATTGCTTTGCTTCTGTGTCAGTACTGCAGTCTGCTTCTCCAAACTGTGATCGTGTCAACAGACGTCTACAGTATCTGCCACACTGACTGTGGAGAAGTACCTCATCCAGCCCCACTTGAGAGAACGTGACCTCTCCCTTTGATAAAGTGAAGTGAATGGATGAGTTGTGAACTGTTTGCTCTGTCTTATTGCAGCCGTTATAAAATCCTGGAGATGTAAAGTCAATAATGTGCTTAACGTGGCTGTGCAGCTCTCGGCGTGGCCTCTGGCTTTGACAACAATATTTACAGCACGTCTTTGAAAAGCAGAAAGGCCCATTGAGGAGAAGAAAAACACGGAGGCGTCGCTGCACAGAGCATAAATCCAGTCGCAGCATGAATGGCTCGCTACCTTGGTGTATTACTTATGACCTCTGTGAAAGGAGAGGAGAAAATAGGTCTTAGAATATCTTCAGCTCTTAAACATGCTGCATTGGGCTTTATGGGGCAGATATAATAATCTCCAGAGACTCATAGCTCACTCAGGCTTTATGGAGCCCCAACGCTCCAGCACAACCTCCTCTGGCAGCTCTGAATGAGCAGCAGCAGCGAGGCCTCGACTGCAGCCGTGTCTTTGTATGACGCACATGCTTCCTGTTTAAAGGGTTCATCCACCCAAATTACAGAAACATATTCTCTCTTTTTCTCCTAATGTGACCAGGCAGGTAGTTTCAATCTGTTATTATCACGTCCTTACAGCTCGCTGAGGACCAGACATTACAGCTTCTTCATTAGGATTAGTGTGTGTGTGTGTGCGTGCGTGTGTGTGTGTGTGTGTGTGTGTGTGTGTGTGTGTGTGTGTGTGTGTGTGAAAGGAACACTTCTGCTTTGATCCTGGGAAAACAGATAGGATGTTTACAGTGCCAGGGGCCAAACAAAATGCAATTTACCCAAAGAAGAAAACAAAACAAAGATGCGTCCCCGCATACATTACAGAAACAGAAACCCTCCAGTTCTCAGGTGTCACACAAAAGAGCAAAGCCGTCTTTTTTCGGTCACCGTCAATGACAAAATATCTGCTGCTGCTTCAGATCCCGCACTTTGAAATGCAGATGTAAATGTGGGGGAGAAAAGCTGCTTTGAATGAAAGAGCTTTCACTTTGTGCCACTGAACAATCTTTCAGGACGGACGGAGCAGACGCTGAGCTTTAGTACAGACCATTGCTGCCTCGCTGTACCTTTCAAGCCAACGTCCTGTACTGTGCAGCCACAGGTTTGATCACGCTGACAAGAGACGGCTCTTTAAAATGAGCTCATATAAAGTGTGTCAAAGAGAGGAATTCCTAATTAGTGAATGAGCACTTTAAATTCCTGAAGAGAAAATTCCAGCTGCTGTGTTGTTTCACTGAGCAGCTCCGAGGTGAGCGAGTGTGAAGCAGGACGTTACATCAGTCAGCTTCCTCTGCATGTGAGCAAAGGTTAGAAGACTCCGAGTGCAGGCTGGACTCAGACGGCCCAGTTTGTCTCTTGTGGTTCAGGATCTGACAGGAGGCTTAAGGAACCTGAGTCCTGGAGAGACGGGCCGCGTGTGACCACAGGAAATGTTGCAGAAAGCCTTAAAGCAGCTCAGAGGTTTACCTGCTCTCTGGCAGCAGGAAGTGCAGCCGTAAGGATCCAAATTTCTTTTCATATTTATGACACTGAAACCACAGTAAAGCTCCAAAAACTAGTCAAACAACAGCTCTGCATATTTCAGACCAGTCGTCAGCAGGACGTGTTGGCACTGAGCGTTTCTACAAACCACAAATATGTTACATTCATACGTGTTTCTAAACTAACGTAGTGACAGGCTGTGCTCACTAATGTTGTCCTACAAAAAGAAATGCAGCCAAGTCCATACATATCCCACATGTTCTGAAAGGCTGTGATCATGTGACCAGTGAGCTGACGGCAGTAAACCTGGAAGCAGTCCTGAGCACATGTAAGGAGGCAGGTTGGGGTGGATGGGACACAGAAAACTTTCTCCTGGAGTCACGTGTTCAGATCTGTGTGAACTTCGTAGGGTTCGTCCTCAACATGTTTCTATTCCTAAACCTGACCTCTGTAACTTTACGTCAGCTATAACTGTAGCTTAAGGATGCAATGTCATTTTTTTGGTGCAAAACTTCGTAAGATATCAGAGGAACTGCTGTCAGTGCTGATGTTGTCATGCAGTGATGGAGGGGGTGGTGGACGGCGTGTCGCCTTGGCGAGATATAGCCCGCTGCAGACCTCTGCTCGAGACAAAAGACAACTTTCAAGCTCCCACACATGGATGTATTTCATGATCTGTCGTTTTAGAGCGTTGAGAAACAGGTGTGTTTTTACTGAGACATCGCTGCAATATCAGACGAGACTGTGCCTCCAAGACACGATCTTTTCTGAACAATAATTAGCCACAGTGTTGTTGAAACGTAAAGTTTAAACACACAAAACCTACAAATGTAAAGTATCTGTTTGCAGAAATGTACAATGCCAACATTAAAACAACAAAAAATTACAACCGCCTAAAAACCACAGATTAATTTACTGTAACAAGCTGTTTCTAAGATAAGATGAGATAAAACTTTATTAATCCCACACTTGCAGCAGCTCAAAGCACAGACAGAAAAGGAGGGTGACAATATTACTTGAATAAAAGAAAAGTCACACAGCAGTGAGTTACAAAGAACACGTGTGCTCTGTGGTGCTGTCACGTGCACGATGATTTTGAATGTTTTTTAATCTAATTCATCTAATTTGACACTTTTTTAACAGTTCTTGAGAATTTGTAAAAATAAAAACCTGCTAAAAAGAGTTTAGCTCCTGGGACGAAACACGCTCATTATTTTTCATTCAGGGTTTCAACAAGTAAATGTGTTTTAACCTGCAGAGTTTCTACAGTAAGCAGCTAACAACTAATGTTTCCTATCGTTATCATAATCAACAGACTGTTCACCTGCCAAAAAATAAAATCAACAAATATTTAATTAAACTCTTTGAGACTTCATTAAGACCATCACAGGAAGTCTGTGGGCAGATTCAGGCTAAAATAAACAATAAAATATTATCTAAAGAGAAATTATGAAACAACTACAGCTGACTGTTTGCATTTAAAATGTCATCACTTTATCTTTTCAGACATTTGTGTGAAGGTTTGTCATTACTAGCAAATGAATGTGGCCAAAAACGTGTCACAGTGACCTTTGACCTCCAGCCACCAAATTATAATCAGTCCATGCCTGAGTCTTAGTGGACGTTTGTGCCAAATATGAAAAAATTCCCACAAGGTTTCTTGAGATGTCGCGTTCACGAGAACAGGACGGACAACTCAAAAACATAATGCGTCCGGCTGCAGCACAACTACCAAACAAACAAACAAATAACCAAACAAACAAACAAATAAAGAGGAAATTCAAATCCATTAAAGGTTTGTTGATGTGTTTGTGTTTGTGTGACATCCTGATGTCAGACGTTACACAGAGACAGTTCATGATAAGAACACAGTGGAGGAGAGCAGAGTAAAAACACCTCTGACGTCACACAGACACATTCCTGTACAGACTTTAGTTGTGTGTGATTAAAAGCACTCACTCAAAGGCTTTGTCTTTTCAGATCTTTAGTGTTTACGTTCTTTGTTCTCTGTGAACCTCTGCATGGCGAGGAGCGTTGATATCAAAGCGCTTCATGAATAAATCAGAGCTGAAGCGACTCTGACGCAGCCGATAAATGAAAGCTCGGCTGCAGCGCTGTGGTGCCGTCCAGCCTCGTATCATCCAGACATTCCCGCTGCTTTCTCGTCCGGTGCGGCATGTGTGAGCTATCGGCTGCCTGGTGTGTGTGTGTGCGTGTGTGTGTGTGTGTGTGAAGGGGGCGGGAACACTCTTGCCGGAACCTGGGGCCAGCTGGAAGCAATGTGTGATATGTACTCTGTGAGTGGGTGTGTAAATGTGATATGTACATGAATGTATCTGCCATTGTAAACCAGGAACTGTGTGTGTGTGTGTGTGTGTGTGTGTGTGTGTGTGTGTGGACGGTCACTTCATAAATCAAGAGGCCCCTGCCCTCCTGGCCCCCCTGGCCATCGGCCTCCTCTCGGCTCAGTATCATAACAAATAGCCCTTCAGAATAATATAAAGTCTCTTTGAGATAGCGCGGCGGCGCAGCTGTACGTTAACGCGGCGCGTACAGACTCCATCTTTTCTGTCCGTCTGAAGAGGTTTATTTATCCTCTACAAACTTGTCCAGGGGCCGGCGGGCAGGCTGCGGCCCTGGGGATGAAAAGAGCTCTTTATGTGGGAAGCCTTTCCACGCCTGCCTCTCTAACACACACACACACACACACACACACACACACACACAGTGACAGACTGTGTGAAGGATCCTGGAAGAACAGGAAGGAGTGTAGACCAGACGAAGGAGCTGTCACCATGGCTGCTGTCATATCAGGTCACAGGAGGGAACACGCATGACGTTACGCTCAGTAAACACACACAGTTCCAGTAAATCCATCTAACGTATATCTGACAGGGGCAATAAAACAGGTTTCACTGCGTCACAACAACAGCTGACTATCTGTACGTACAGAAGCTTTATTTAACCCTCAGTTACATAAAGACGTCTTAATGTCGATGTGACCTCCTGTTGAGTTATAAATAAATACAAGAAGCCACATTGACATAAAAACCTCTTTATGCATCTGAGACCTAGTTCATGGTCAACTTTATTTAACCTTTATTTTGCATATTTAAGATCGACAGGGCTGTGACATCATCATCAGCAACACAAGGAAACTCTTCTTTGTGGAGCACTATGATGATGATGATGATGATGGTGATGGTGATGATGCTCTGTGCTTCATTAAAGGGACAGACAGTTTGTGTGTGAGCTGCAGAGTATCAGAGCTATCGGCCTCATCAACATCAACGTCTCTACAGAAATCATGACCTGGTTACTGAAGGTGATCCACAGACCTTGTTGTCAGCAGTTTCATGTAGGAACTATTTTCTGTCTTCACCCATCAACTGTATCACTGTGCAATCCCAATACCCTTAGCCCTTGCCCACTACCCCTTAGCCCTTGAAATGAAGCAACGAGGGGTAGGGGTCGCATACGTAACTATTTTAAACAGGAAGCTGCAAGCTATCTACATTTCCACCCGGCATCTACAATGGAGTCTTCGGTTGAGTTCATCCTACCGATCGCATTTGCTGTATTCATCATGCTTTGTTTGATGAACGACAGACGACAGGGGACTTCTGCTAGCTAGCTAAGAAGCTAACATGACGAGGCAGCATAGTTATACTAGCTGGCGTGTTATCGTAATGTGAAAAATCCGACAGTTTTGCAGAACAGGACAGATGACAGACGCCAGATAGTGCGAGCTAGCTAGCTAGCTAGCTAACAAGCAACCTGACGATGGTAACGTTAGCTATCTATGAACTTTTTTCCCCGTCTCTTGCTCGGTGGTAGCCATGGCGACGTCTACCCCTCGATCCGAAGGGCTAGTTTCATACCCACTACCCCTCATTATGCCCCCTACCCCTACACGCAAAAAGGAATTGGGACACCACTACCCCTCGCGGGAACGCACAAATTGGTAGGGCTAAGGGGGGTACTGGGACCGGCCCTTAATGTGAGATGAGATAAAGACATGTTTAATCATGTTTAGTTCAGCAGTAGAAACTAAGGACCTACTCGTATTTCTTACATGGGAAAGAGAGCACTGACAAGACACCAGTTTTTACATGAAACTGCTCACAACAAGCTCTCTTATGATTCCTACGATTTCTGTAAAGAGACACTGATGTTGGAAAAAGTTCTTTTTTGGCGCTTTGGGTTCAGTTTAGTTTATTTAAGAAGGGACGGTGCAAATGAATAAATACACCTGATATAAAAATGCCAGAATTAGCCAGGAGGCTGTTTTTGATCTGACGTCCCTCGGCCAAGATTTCTTCAGTGCTCTATCATGAGCAACTGGACCTGCTTGAGTTCAGCTAACTTCAAGACACTCAAACAAGTCCAGTTGCCCACGACAGAGCGCTTAAGGTTATCATGACCTGGACGACTGAGAGTCTTCACCTCAGCCAAGATGTAAAGACACACAATTATTAAAAGCACCAGAGGCAGCAGTGACGTATGTGCATATAGAGCAACACTGCAAAACAAGCAGGACCTATGATGAGCAGCAGCAGAAAAGAAGCTCCATTATATTGGACAGAAGGCCGACATCTCTACAGCCGATATCTCCAACACTCTGCAGCTTCAATACTTTCTAATGACCTCTTGCACTTATTTGAATGAATATATATATACATACATATATATATATATATACATATATATATGAATATATGAGGCAGTGCAGGCCGGCATTCACATCAACATTTTTACTTTTCTTCAAGAGCAAATCTGCAGCTGCAGAATCTGTCATCCTTCAGCCTCAGCTTTGTTAACACGTCTCTTCACTGTGAGGTCGCTGTCTGAGTGTCTGACACCTCGCTCAAGTGTACATCAGGTAAAAATGCAAAACTCCACATTAGAGTTGAAATGAGACACCTGTGAATCCAGACGAGAGCCTTAAAATGCTTAAAAGATTGTTGAGTGTGTGCGCGGTGTTTCCTGATGCGTGTCCCTCTTTAAAATTCGGAGGATATTTTCTGAACGTCACATCTGTCAGCAAACAACTACATCGTGGCATCAGTGTGATGAATTCATTTTCTGCTCTGGAGGAGATAAATGCAGAGTTTTTCATCTCCGCTGTGCTCAAACACTGAACCTGTGAGTCTCCAATAATACCACTGATCCTCAGGAAAAAAAAAGCTTTGCCAATTTAGTGGCCTTTAAACTTCCTGCTGACTCCCTGACTGATTTAAAGTGCTGCTTCAGAGGAACGTCTTGTTGTTTGTCCAGGCTGCTTTGCATAAAGAAACATCCCGCAGGTTCAGAGCGGTGCAGAGAAGCACCATAAACAGTCCCAGATTACAAGAGCCTCTTTCTGTCGAGGCTTAACAGGTACTTTTATTGAGTCTGCTACAAAAACAGCAGCACATACCTTTATAAACCAGATCTGCCTTTAAACCACTTCTGAAAGTGATGGATTCCAGATGGGCCACAGAGACATTCATCTTTATCAAGCTCACTTTTCTCCCTCCTCCTCCTCCTCCTCCTCCTCACTACGCAGAGCTAATAATACAACAGGGCCATGTTTCCAACATGTGCCGCGCGCTGCTCCCAAACCAGCGGCAAACATTTTAGCAACAAATGGCCTTTTTTATTGCAGGTAATTAGTTGTTTGCTTCTGCAGCTGAAACAGAACGGACTCTCCTTTTCTCCTCGAACAGGGGGAGCAAATGCTTTCCACATTTCTGTGAACACTTACGGCCAATTGGTGTGCATGTGCGTGACACTGGGATGTGTGCAGTGTGTCTGTGCACGTGTGGGTGTATTTTATCTGTGTGTATTTCACATTAAGAAGAGCTTAGATTTAAACTAGAGAGAGCAATCTGCAGGTGTGAATGCTGCATGTTGAAAAGCTGCTGCTACACTGCAGTGCTGGCTTTAGATGTTGAATAATATCGTTAATGTATGAATGCTGTGGAATATTTTAAGATTTCTGGTCAGTTAACATTGAGCTGACTGCATCAGTTGGTGGAGTTTCTCTCACTTTCAGGCTCATTGTGCCAAATGTGTCAGTCTGTTTGCTTCCACAGCAGCATTTTTTAAAAAGCACAAATTTTACTCCATTTTGACTAAAACTGATGTGTGTAGAGTGAAAACTGTGGCCGTGACAGCAAGTTAAAGAGACGTATTTAAGAGGCTCTCTGCACAGTTGAGTCCTCCACTCTAGCCCGGAGCAGTCGTCCCACAGAAACTAAAGTAAAAACCCGAGGAGGGCATTTTTACCATGCTCCAAACAAATCTGAATATTTCAGAAAGTTTAAGTGGGATTTGAAAGTTGAATGGAAGTAAGAATGTATGGAAGACGGGGAAGATTTTAAAGTTTGAATGGAGTTTCTACAAAGAAACAGGCTTTGGAAATACTTGAAAAACCTTGAACTTGCGTTGAAATTTGAACATTCCTCCAAATTTCCTGGAAACGCTGAATATTTTGAAAAGTTTGAAAGATATGAATGATAAAAACACAAGCACACACACGTCCTAATTGAGCTGAATATTTTGATGTTTGCATGAAGTTGAAGAAGTCATTTGTTCCTCAGCTCTTTAAATCTTGTCTTGTCTTGTGTGTCCAACACTGAGTGTCATAATGAGTCATATGTTGCACTGCATGCACTTCTCATCACGTCTGTGGTTTGTAGCGTTTGTTGAATTTTGCATTTTGCTGTTTGGTAAAATGTTGTTTTGTATTTTTGTATTTATGTGAGACAGCTGACGTCCTGGATACAAGACAACTTCAGAATGTCCTCTGACAATGAAGCAAATCACATTAAACTTTACTATTCACATGAGCCAAGACTAAAAACTTACAATAATATTAAACAGGTTTGAGTTTTATGAGCACCTGACACCAAACGGTCCAGATCAGGGGAGCGTGCACTAACTTGATGTAAAACATGATTTTATTCCTACATTGAAAATTTGCCTTAAACAGTGAAATCATTTGAAAAGTTGTTTGGCGTGAGTCTGACTTTAGGAACAGAGATGATGGCCAAAACTAACAAAAAAAGATCCGATCTATCTTTTAAAGAAATCTGGTGAAGAGCAGCGCCAGACAGACGGGCGGACAGCCTGGTTCAGACCGTGATATCCTCCACAGCAGCCCGTCTGCTCGCTGTGTCCTGCCAACAGATTCTTTTACTTCTGCTTCCTATGCTGAAAAACCGCAGCGGCTGCCAAGCGTTTGGCACGCTCACCACCCCCTCAGACACGCCAGCATCACATGACCTTCAAACAGGATCTGTGGAGCCCCCCCTCCCAACCATCAGCCCCCCCTCCCCCATAAAGAGCACATTTCTCTTCCTCCATTTCACAGCTATGCCCATTGTAAATCCTGCTCGTCCTGGAAAAGCTCCCTCTTCTTCTTCACCCCCTCCGCTCTTTTTTCTTTTTTGCAATGTGCAGTGAAAACCCCTAATCTCTGTTTAATATGGTTTGGCCGGATGTAAATACCTTCGGACAATGCCCTTAATCTGGGCCAGCCTGACAACCTCACACCGTTGCGGAGAGGCCTGCCAGGAGAAGATGGAGAGAAAAGAGGGATGGCTCGGCGGAGATCAAGGAGAAGAGGAGAAAAGGGGGAGAGGAGGGAGGGTTTCCCCAGCTTGTTGCCTCTATTCTTCGCCGAGTTGAGCCGCACTTTATCAAAAGAGCCCCTAAAATCAAGTTAAAGATAGACGTTGCCTCTAAACATCCCGCCCCGGCCTGTGCCAGCCTCTCCCTCCTTTCCTCCCTGCCTCCTCCTCCTCCTCCTCCCCCCCAACGCCTGGCCCTCTGCTCGGCTGCGCTAACGAGCATCGGAAGCTACTGTACATCCAGAGCATCTTGGCAGCGCCCAATCGTCTTTGCTCCTTTCATAGCCCTCATCATCACCCCCACCTGCCCTCCATCCCTCCAGCCTCAGAATAGGGCCTGGGTTTGGTCCATGGTAATTGTCATTCCAAAGACGAACTGGCCTAGTTTCAATTCAACACACAAGTGTAAGAAGCTCGGCCCACAAAAGCCAGGATGTCTGCGAAGTGTGTGTGGGGCTACGATACAACATAATCACACTTCCTCTAACAACACGCAGGAACCAATCCGATTACAAGGCGGCTTTTTGGACCTCAGAATGTGGGCGTCAAAGCAGCAACTTGTCTTTAGACTCAATTTTCCCTTGACAAAGAGATTAGTGGTGATATTTTAAGAGTCAGCTGTGCAGTATATTGATTTAAGGTCACCGCATGAGTTCACACAGGGAGCGCTGATGCTCGGTCAGCACTCCTGTATCCTGAGAGGCTGAAACACAGCAGAGCAAGACAAGAAACAGAAAATGGGGCAAGAGGGAAAAAATAAAAGTTAGTGCTGATGTGGAGAGTTAGCTCCTGAACCTGAGGACAGAAGGAGTCCGTTAAAGACATCCAGAAACTGTGCCTCATCTAAACATCTGAAACATCATGTTACATTCATAAAGTGCCGTCAATTTGCAACATCGCCTGCAACCAGAGACTTTAACTGGTCAGTCAGTCTTTTCTAACTGGTCCCTGTTTTCCAACAGTCTGTGTCTGAGTGACACCTCAGGACAAGGATCAGTGAATCTGAGAACATATCAGCGGGAGTCTCTCATTGATTCAGCAGTTGATGCCAGTTAACACAACATGTTGTAGCGTTCAGACTCGCACCAGTTATGCAATGTGAGAATTCGTATCACGTTTGGCGCCGACACAACATTAGTGGACGGACGTAGTTGGTGTGAACATGCCGCCAGTTGTTGCCCTGCAGCCTGTCTCACTGCTGCTGGATCAATCTCATAAAAATATTGTTGCCTTTCGTCACTCAGACACAAAAACTCAGGTGAAAACAAATCTAGAGTCAGTGTGGTTTGTCCGTTCTGGGCTACTGTAGAAACATGGCGGTGCAACATGGTGATCTCTGTAGGCGAGGACCTGCTCCCTGTGGAGATATAAACAGCTCATTCTGAGGGAACAGGAACACAACCATCACATTAGATTCATTTTAGAGGAGCAGAGTTCAAAGTTCACAGTCTGAACGTGTTTTATCCAAAACATCTACACACACACTGACGCAGCACGAGGAGAACTGAAACGCTAAACTTTGACCTCTGCTGACCCCGACCCTCTGACCCTCTGATCCTCCCCAGCTGGGCCGAGCTGCCCCACAAATGTCTCTGGTGGTCGGTGGGATTATAAGAGAGTGTGTGTGTGTGTGTGTGTGTGTGAGCTGACAAAGACATCAGTGTCATGGAGTGTGATCAATGTAAAGGCACACTTGTTTTTTGGACCTGAACACACACACACCTACACACACAGGCTTGTTCTGAGTCGAGGTGTCGCTGTGGCAACGCTACAAACCTACACAGCAGCACATTAAGAAGAAGAAGAAGCAGCCCACAGTGACTGTGTTTACACTCTCTCACTGACTTTGTGCCTCAGAGACGTTCACGATGGCGACGAGAGGCAGCTTTGAACTCAAAGTTAAAACTTTATCTGGACTGTGTTCGTTGATCTGTCTGTTTCTTCAAACTCGTACATGTTGTCGTCACTGTGAATAAGCAGCAGCATAAAGTTCAAAGTCCAGTCCTTCAGGTGTCTACGTGTCCTGTGTTAAACCTCAGAGCTGTAGTTCATATCAAACAAACACTCCGCCTACAGAAAGATCATTTGAATATCATTAGACTTTATACACAGAGATGGCGCTGTAAAGCCGCCATGACGTCCCGTCTTTACACAGAACCAAACGATGGTGCCATCATGAGGGTCTGGGCCTCACTGTTTTCACTGTTTGAGGACATTTTCAGCTGCTGTTCTTCTTCTTTGAGTTAGCCCCTAACTGCTACTTCTTAAATCTCACACAGTGGGTCGCACACAAAACACATTGTCAAAACTTCACACCCGTCCTGTCCATGGTCCCATCCTGTTCATACAGACACCGTTTCAGTGCTGTTGCTACCTCCCGTGGCAGCTTAAAGGCAAGACAACTCTGTCGTCATATTCCATGATCGTACCTAATATACAGCACGGTGAGGCAGAGTAACGGCGTGACATTCCCGCCTTGAACAGGCAGTGTAAAACAGGCTAATTACTCGCCCTGTGTACGTTGAATTTGTAAAGAAAAAATTCTTTCTCTTGTAACAACAACAAAATTATATCATGACATCAGTTTGCAACTCTTTTGCAGTTTAACCAAAGTCTCTTTTATCCAGTCGGACGCTCAGAACTTCAGTTTGTGAACATGTCTTGATTAGGGCTGCCACTAACGATTATTTTCATTGTCGACTAATCTGTCGATTATTTCTTCGATTAGTCGACTAATCATTTCAAAGAAAAATGTGTTAGAATGTTGAAAAATGTCAGTCTGTCTCGCCCAAACCTCAAAATTACGTCATCTAATGTTTTGTTTCATACTCACGCCAAAGGGTTTTAGTTCACCGTCATGGGAGAGTGTGTAAAGCTGACAATATCTGAACATAAGAAGCTGCAATAAGAGTATTTTGGGTACTTTTATAGTACTTTTCTATGAAAAATGACTCAAACCGATTAGTCGGCTACTAAAATAGTCACCGATTATTTTAATAGTCGATTAGTCATCGATTAGTCGACTAATCATGGCAGCCCTAGTCTTGATGCAGTTCTGCTGTTGTTAAACATGGATCCCTATGACTTTAATTCATTAAACATATACTCCATTTCTGTGTTCATCATTCATTCATGGAGGCACGACAGAGAAAAAAATATTTCTAACTAGCAGCTGATGTACAAATGATCATTTAGAGGGTGAAGTGTTCCTGTGAGCACCCTGAGGTCATGTCCTTTGTGTTCTGTCTAGGAATGTTGTAGAGAAAGTTAACAATTAAAACTTACAGATGAAAGGAGCTATGAAAGGCTCAGTGCAGCTGAGACAACTTTTAAATTCAGTTTCAGTTCAAGAGTTCAATATTTTCCCACCAGAATTATAAAATGATTCAATCCCGTCAGTGTGGAGAAGCTCTGGATCCATATTTAGACATAAATAGCACATAAAACATTAGCTTTAAAAAGTTGCTGAATAAACTCCAGATAATGAGGACGTTTACAGGCAGTGTTTGGTTCCTGGTGTCTGATCTAAATGGCCACACGGCTGCGTTAACGTTATTCAGACTCACGACCTTTGTGTTGGTAGAAAGCAGTCAAACAGTTAAAGTTCAGACCTGCAGGATGAATCTGTAAAACAGCTTGATCTGACGAGGGTCTGAAGGTGTGTGTGTGTGTGTGGGGGGGGGGGGGGGGGGGTCCCTGGGTTGAAATCAGCGGGACATAAAAGCGTTAACGGCCCTGTTTATGATGCTGTTAATGAGTGCGGTGGGACGGCGTGGGTCCGTCTCTCTCGGCCTGGTTGTTACCTCTCTGTGTCACTCTCAGCTGCTTCTGATCACCAGGAGCACACACACACTTCCTGTCCTGCTTCCTGTCCTGTACCTGCTGAACAACCAACCACAGAGCTCTTCGTCTACCTTCCTCCTCCTCCTCTTTCTTTCATGAGCTATCAAACTAACTGATGAGGAAAAATCAGGAGCGTGTTGAAACAAATATCGATCTCCTGTGTGTCTCCATGTGAACATGTGAAACTCTTTAACGCGGGACTGGTGTGTTCAGCATGTTTGTGTGAGAGCAGGACGAGAGCAGGAAAGCCTGTAATCCCATCATCCCTCCCTCCTGCTGCCTCCCTCCTGCCTCCCTCCTGCCTCCCTCCTGCCTCCCTCCAGGACCTGCCTCCACGTCCAGCAGCAGCAGGCCACAGAGAGGAGCCTCTGTTTGGAAGAAAGAACAACTGGAGCACAGTTGTCCCGAGACATCTATACCAGACATCTATACCAACACAGCCTCCACACTGGACAATAGTCCTCTGGAACCAGACCACACACACACACACACACACACACACACACCCTCAACATCTGCACAAACATCTGCTTTTCACTTGCACGTCCATACTCCACTTTAAACAGCAAACATGTATGAAATCAACACTTTGCAATGCTAATGTCATCCAACAGAGAGTGTTAGCATTGCTAACTAGTTAGCCATGCCCTGCAGGTACCCGACAGCCCAGCGTATCTATGGTAACCACTTCAGTAACCAGGGTGACTGCGGCTGTATGTGCTCCTCTGTGGCCTACAGTCCTGCTCTGCCATTCATTACAGAGTCAATGGAGGCTCCTACAATGCGACAGAGCAGAGCTCCACACATGAAAATGTTCAGATGCTTTTCTATTCAGCCGCCGCCAACGTGCCACTGAGCAAAGCGCTCGCACTTG